>NC_091989.1:84534350-84682983 GCF_044704955.1 Pristiophorus japonicus | reverse complement strand
CCTGGCACTGTTTTCAGCGCAGGGACCTGGCTCCGCCCCCCCACAGCTCGTGCTGCGCTGTGCCAAAGGCCAGAGGACCTGCAGGGAGGTGGAGAATACCGAGGATTTTTTTAGGCGCACTTTGTGGCACGAAAAACGGACGTCCAGGTCGGGACTGCGCCGTTCTAGGCGCGTGTGGAAACTTGGGCCCTACGTGCTGTAAATTCCTATGATTCTATGAAGTGTTTATCTAACTTCTCCTTAAATTAATCTGTGATATTCACCTCAACTGCTTCTTGTGGTAGTGAGTTCCACATTCTAAGCACTCTCTTGGTGAAGAAGTTTCTCCTAAAGTGTATTGGATTTTTTAACAATTATCTTATGTTTATGGCTCCTAGTTTTGGTCTCCCCATACCTGGAAGCATCTCTATCTCTAGCCTATCAAACACTTTCATAATCTTAAAGACCTCTGTCGCGTCACCCCTCAGCTTCTCTTTTCTAGACAAACAAGCCCCAGCCTGTTGAATCTTCCCTGATGGTTATAACCTCCAATGCTCGCTGTAAGCTGCTCTTCCTTCTGCCCCGCTGGTTTGTTTGAGTACGCGGTCCCTTTTTAATTTCTGCACATGCGCAATATTTACAATGCAGAAGCCGGTGAGTGGTATGCCCGGGACCCCTCTCATTCATGAACACACAGCTCAGAGCGAACATCAATAACCTCTCAGTTCTGGCATCATCCTACTGTGCATTGTACTCTAGTGTGGTCCAACCAAGGTTCGATACACGTTTAACATCACGTCTCTGCGTTTCAATTCTCTCCCCCTGGAAATTAACCCCAGTGCTTGGTTTGCTTTTTGTATGGCCTTATTAATCTGTGTTGCTACTTGTTGTGATTTGTATATCTATACCCTTTGATACCTCTGCTCCTCTAGCCTTTTTAGACTTTGTTTTCCAAGGAGTATATGGCCTCTTTATTCTTCCGAACAAAATGCACCACCTCACATTTATCTGTACTGAAATTTATTTGCCAATTACATGCCTGTTCTGCAAGATTATAAATATCATCTGCAAATTTTGAAATTGTACTTCCGATTTTGGAGTCTAAATCATGAACCACAATGGTCCCGGCACCATCGCCTGTGGAACACCACTTCACACCTTTTGCCAGTGAGTAACTATTCTTAACCCCTACTCTCTCTCTTCTGTTTTGTAGCCAGCTTGCTGTCCTCCGACTCCACATGTTCTAACCTTAGTCATGAATCTACTGTGTCGTACCTTATCAAAGGCCTTTTGAAAATCCAAATATATTACCTCCACTGCATTACCTGTCCTCTCTATCTTCGACCTCTTACACTATTCCAACCAAGCTTAACATAAGCTCAAGGAATAGCACCACATCTTTCGATACCTTTTGTCATTTAATCTCTTTTGCCTTCCACCCTATCACAGACCTTTGCGTTTGTTCTCTACCATTCCCCCCCCCCCCCACACTTGCTTAAAACTTGTTAGAAATCTAACTTTTTACAGCCTTCTGAACTCAACATCGAATTCAACAATTTTAGATCATAACTTCTGCCCCCATTTTTTCCAAATGCTAGCTTTTGATGATTCTGCTATTCCCATTTATACCTCTTCTAGACCCATCTTTTATTTCTTTACTTGTCCCATTACCATCTCCTTTGGCGCCTCGCACCTTCATCCCTTTTGTCATTTTATCTCTCCTGCCTTCCACCCTATCACAGACCTTCCCTGTATTCGTTCTTTCCCTACCTCTGCACTTTCTTAAAACCTGTTAGATCTCTAACTTTTTCCAGTTCTGATGAAAGGTCATCAACATGAACCGTTAACTCTGTTTCTCTCTCCACAGATGCTGCCTGACCTGCTGAGTGTTTCCAGCATTCTCTGTTTTTATTGCATGCTTTC
The DNA here is from genome assembly GCF_044704955.1 of Pristiophorus japonicus. Taxonomy (NCBI): domain Eukaryota; kingdom Metazoa; phylum Chordata; class Chondrichthyes; family Pristiophoridae; genus Pristiophorus; species Pristiophorus japonicus. The sequence continues at coordinate 84,681,081 of NC_091989.1, read as the reverse complement.
ACCATCTTCAGCTTGTAAATCAGAGGAGACTATGGGATGAGGGATAAGTGGGATGTGAGAAGGAAGATTAGGTATGAGGATACCCTCATCTTGGATTGTTCAACCCCGCCGCAGGCCACGGGCTCAGCGACGGCCACTCCAATGATGTCCGTCTCCTCCATTGGGGTAAGGTTATGCAAGTGCGCCTGACTCCCTGCAGGTAGCTGCCTCCCGTTATGTGTCACTAAGAGAGAGGGAAGTGTATCAGTGAGTGTGGTGCAATGTGTTCGGTTGATATGGTTATCATGGTTGACTAGCTGTGTGTGTAAGCTGTGAGATGTGGGTGTGAAGCTTGCAGCAGTGCTACATGTGAGGGTGAGGTGAAGATATGAATCTGAGGTCTGAGTCATGTTTGCTGGAGATTGTACGTAGGCGAGTGAAGGGGGTGTATTGGATTGAGCAGTCTGTGAGTCTAGTGGTTCAGTTGTAAGGATATGGCATTAGAGGATGAATTCACTGACCTTGACCAATCGTGTGAGGTCATCAAACTTCTTGCCGCACTTCATCCAGGTTCTGGGGGCTACACTGCTGACATTGACCGCGACAGTTATCTGCTCCCATTGCCTTCTCAGAGTTTGTCTGGCGGGCCTCCTGGCCCCCTGCGGATACAGGATACCTCTCCTCCTTTCCACCTCCTACACCAAGGCTGCGTCAGAGAATCTTAGTACCTGCCCTCTGCCCTGTGCCATCAGTACATCTTTTTGCTCACACTCTTCCCCAGCCACTTCCAGTACCTGCTACAGCTAGAAAGCACCTTCCCTTTAAGAGGTGCAGGCTTCTTTTAAGTAGTGCAGGCTAGCGTTAAGTGGTGCTAGCCTCACACAAACTTGGGCCCCGTTCCGAGATGTGCAGCCACTCAACAGCGCATTCAGCGTTCGGCTGCACGCTACTATTTAGCAGACAGCACGAAGTTTGGTCATCACCCTTTGAGCTGAATCTCTGCTTCTCATTCTCTTGTTTTATTCCTAATACAATGTGCATTTGTGTAGCGACTCTAATTTGGTTAACAATCCCACCCTACCCATAACTTCACGAAGAAAACAGATATGTCACATTTTCTTACTTGTCAACAATCCTGTTTGATTTCATAGAATCATAGAAACTCACAGCACAGAAGGAGACCATTCAGCCCGCTGTGCCTCTTCGAAAGAGCAGTCATGCTTAGTCCTCCATCTCTGATTTTTGTCCATATCCTTGCAAGTTTCTCATCCCCCAGTACCTGTCCAACTCTCTTTTTTAAAAATTATCGATGAAATCAGCTTTCACCACCTTCTTGGGTCGAGCGTTCCAGATCCCCACAACTCTGAATGAAAAACATTCTCATCTCCCCTCAAGATCTTTTGCCAATGATTTGAAATCTATGACCTCTGGTTAATGATCCACTCTAGCACCATCCCCGTTTCAAAGGAGGATTGGAAGATTATGGCCAGTACCGCCGCGATTTCTTTTTTCATTTTCCGCAGCATCCTAGGATGCATCCCTGGTGCATCCCTTAATCTACTTTAAGCCAAGCCTGACTTTCAGGAACCTTCTCCTCATTAATTTTTAACCCATCCAATATCTCAGCTACTTCCTCTTTCACTATGATTTTGGCAGCATTTGCCTCCATGCGTAGGTCTCAATTTTGATCCCTAATTGGCCCCATCCCTCCTCTTGCTACCTGTTTACTATTTATATGCCTATAGAAGACTTTTGGATTCCCTTTTATGTTAGCTGCCAATCTATTCTAATACTGTATATTTGCCCCTCTTATTTTCTTTTTCACTTTCTCTGAACTTTCTATATTCAGCCTGGTTCTCACTTGTATTCTCAACCTGACATCTGTCACATGCTCCCTTTTGCTGCTTCATCTTGCTCTCTATCTCTTTCGTCATCCAGGGAGCTCTGATTTTGGTTGCCTGACATTTCCCCCTCGTGGGAATGTACCTCGACTGTCCCTGAACCATCTCCTCTTTAAAGGCAGCCCATTGTTCGATTACAAATTTGTCTGCCAATCTTTGATTCCAATTTACCCGGGCCAGATCCGTTCTCAACCCACTGAAATTGACATTCCTCCAATTAAGTATGTTTACTCTAGGTTGCTCCTTGTCTTTTTCCATAGCTAGTCTAAACCTTATGATACTGTCATCACTGTTCCCTAAATGTTCCCCTACTGACACTTGCTCTACTTGACCCACCTCATTCCCCAGAACCACATCCAGCAATGCCTCCTTTCTCGTTGAGCTGGAAACAGACTGATCCAGAAAGCTCTCCTGAACACACTTCAGAAATTCTTCCCCCTTGCTGCCCTTTTAAACTATGACTATCCCAGTCTATATTGGGATAGTTGAAGTCCCACATTCTCACTATGCTATGGTTCTTGCACCTTTCTGTAATTTCCCTGCAAATTTGCTCCTCTATGTCCTTCCTACTAGTTGACAGCCTATAGACTACACCTAGTAGTGTAATGGCACCTCTATTGTTTCTCAACTCTCTCCAAATAGATTCTGTCCTTCACCCCTCCAGGACATCCTCTCCAGCACTGTACTATTCTCAATCAATACTGCACACCATCTCCTTTCTTTCCTCCCCTATCTTTCCTGAGCACCTTATAGCCAGGAATATTTAGTACCCAATCCTGCCCTTTTTTGAGCCAGGTCTTCATTATTGCCACATCAGATTCCCATGTGGCTATTTGTGCCTGCAGCTCACCAACCTTGTTTACGATGCTTCGTGCATTTACACACATGCACTGTAAACCTATCTTAGACCTTCTTGTATTCTCTCTTAGTCTGACCCCACCTAATACTGTACTATTTCTTACCCTAATGCTATCTACCTCTCCCAATCCTTTGTGCATCTTGTTTCTCCTTTGCAAATTGCAAAGTGGATGGAGTATAAAAGTAGGGAAGTCTTGCTACAGTTATAAAGGGTATTGGTGAGGCTACACCTGGAATACTGTGTGCAGTTTTGGTTTTCATATTTACGAAAGGATATACTTGCTTTGGAGGCAGTTCAGAGAAGGTTCACTTGGTTGATTCTGGAGATGAGGAGGTTGACCTATGAGGAAAGGTTGAGTAGGTTGGGCATCTACTCATTGGAATTCAGAAAAATGAGAGATGAGCTTATCGTAACGTATAAGATTATCAGGGGGCTTAAGGTGGATGCTGAGAAAATGTTTCCACTGATGGGGGAGACTAGAACTAGAGGGCATAATCTTAGAATAAGGGGCCACCCATTTAAAACTGAGACGAGAAATTTATTTTCTCAAAGGGTTGTGAATCTGTGGAATTCGCTGCCTCAGAGCAGTGGAAGCTGGGACATTGAATAAATTTAAGACAGCGATAGACAGTGTCTTAACCAATAAGGGGTCATGAGTTGCGGGCGGGGAAGTGGATCTGAGTCGATGATCGGATCAGCCAACATCATATAAAATGGCGAAGCAGCTCAAGGGGCCGTATGGCCTACCCCTGCTCCTATTTTTTATGTTTTTATGTTATGTTTCTAATGCTAAATCCTGGTGCTCATTCTCCTGCCAAGCTAGTTTAAACCCTCTCCAACAGCAAACCTCCCTGCAAAAGCATTGGTCCCAGCTCTGTTGAGGTGCAACTTGTCCGGCCTGTACAGGTCCTATCTCCACCAGAACCGGTCCCAATGTCCCAGGAATCTAAAACCCTCCCTTCTGCACCATCTCTTCAGCCATGCATTCATCTGTTCTATCCTCTTATTTCTATACTCACTAGCCTGTGGCACCGGGAGTAATCCGGAGATTACCAGCTTTGAGGTCCTGCCTTTTAATCTCTTTTCTAGCTCCCTAAACATCTGCCTACAGGACTTCATCTCTCTTTCTACTTATGTTGTTGGAAAAGGGTAGAACTGCCAAATTTTGAGCCCCCTTGATGACAAGGTGCATAAGGCAAACAAGGGAAGCCTATACCAGATATTGTGAGCTCATTACTGCAGAAAGCCGAGAAGAATATAGAAAGTGCAGTGGTGAAGTTAAGAGGGAAATTAGGAAAGCAAAAAGAGGGCATGAAACAATACTGGCAAGTAGAATCAAAGAAAACCCAAAGATGTTTGTGGAATTCTCTACCACAGAAAGTAGTTGAGGCCAATTCACTAAATATATTCAAAAGGGAGTTAGATGAAGTCCTTACTACTCAGGGGATCAAGGGGTATGGCGAGAAAGCAGGAAGGGGGTACTGAAGTTTCATGTTCAGCAATGAACTCATTGAATGGCGGTGCAGGCTAGAAGGGCTGAATGGCCTACTCCTGCACCTATTTTCTATGTTTCTAATTACGTAAAGAGCAAAAGGTTAACTGAGGTAAGAGAAGGGATTAAAATGGTGATCTATGAGTGGAGGCGGAGATGTGGGTAAGGAACTAAATGAATATATTGCAGCTTTCTTCACAAAAGAGGGGGGCGATGCTGATGTTGAAGTTCAGGAGGAAGATAGTGAAATATTGGACAAGATAAAATAGTAAAAGAGGAAGTATTAAGGGGATAGCATCCTTGAAAGTAGATAAATCGACATAACCAGATGAAATATATCCAAGGCTATTTAAAAAAAAAAACAAGAAACGAAACGGCGGAGGCTCTGACCATCATTTTCCAATCCTCCCTGGCTCCAGGAGTGGTGCCAGAGGATTGGAGAACTGCTAACGTTCCATTGTTCAAAAAGAGCGGAAGGAATAAACCAGGTAATTACAGGCCAGTTAGTTTAACCTCGTTGGTAGGCAAATTACTGGAATCAATTCTGAGGGTCAGTATAAATCTTCACTTAGAAAGACACAGATTAATCAAGGACAGTCAGCATGGATTTGTTAAGGGAATGTCATGTCTGACTAATTTGATTGAGTTTTTTGAGGAGGTAACAAGGAGGGTCGTTGAGGGCAGTGTGTTTGATGTAGTTTACATGGATTTTAGCAAGGCTTTTGACAAAGTCCCACATGGTAGGCTGATCAGAAATGTAAAAGCCCACGGGATCCAAGGGAGAGTGGCAAATTGGATCCAAAATTGGCTCAGTGGCAGGAAGCAAAGGGTAATGGTTGATGGATGTTTTTGTGACCACAAGGCTGTTTCCAGTGGGGTTCCGCAGGGCTCAGTACTCTTGTAGTATATACTCATGATTTAGACTTGAATATTGGAGGCGTGATAAAGAAATTTGCAGATGGTACAAAAATTGGCCATGTGGTTGACCGTGAAGAGGAAAGCTTTAGACTGGTCAGTTGGGCAGAAAAGTCGAAAATGGAATTCAATCCGGAAAAGTGTGAGGTAATGCATTTGGGGAGGGGCAACAAGGCAAGGGAATACACAATAAATGGGAGGATACTGAGAGGTGTGGAGGAACAGAGGGATCTTAGAGTATATGACCACAGATCCTTAAAGGTAGCAGGACAGGTCGATAAGGTAGTTAAAAAGGCATACGGAATGCTTTCCTTTATTAGCTGAGGCATAGAATACAAGAGCAGGGAAGTTATGCTAGAACTGTATACAACACTGGTTAGGCCACAGCTGGAGTACTGCGTGCAGTTCTGGTCACCACATTACAGAAAGGATGTGATTGCGTGAGAAAGGGTGCAGAGGAGATTTACGAGGATGTTGCCAGGACTGTAAAACTTTAGCTATGAGGAACGATTGGATAGGCTGGGGTTGTTTTTCTTTGAACGAGGAGGCTGAGGGGAGATTTAATTGATGTGTATAAAATTATGAGGGGTCTAGATAGAGTGGATAGGCAGGACCTATTTCCCTTAGCAGAGCGGTTAATAACCAGGGGGCATAGATTTAAAGTAGTTGGTAGAAGGATTTGAGGGGGTATGAGGAAACATTTCTTCACCCAGAGGGTGGTGGGGGTCTGGAACTTACTGCCTGAAAGGGTGGTAGAGGCAGAAATCCTCATCACATTTAAAAAGTACTTGGATGTGCATTTAAAGAGCTGTAACCTACAGGGCTACAGACCAAGAGCTGGAAAGTGGGATTAGGCTGGATAGCTCTTTTTCAGCCGGCACGGACACGATGGGCCGAATGGCCTCCTTCTGTCTTGTAATTTTCTATGATTCTCTGGACCATACAAGGGTATATGACAATTCGGAAAGATAGACAAGAAGGTAAAGGAGGTGGGGTAGCTCTGTTAATAAAGGATGATATCAGGGCAGTTGTGAGAGACGATATTGGCTCTAATGAACAAAATGTTGAATCATTGTGGGTGGAGATTAGAGATAGTAAAGGGAAAAAGTCACTCGTAGGTGTAGTTTATAGGCCCCCAAATAATAACTTCACGGTGGGGCGGACAATAATCAAGGGAATAATGGAGGCATGTGAAAAAGGAACGGCAGTAATCATGGGGGATTTTGACCTACATATCGATTGGTCAAATCAAATCGCATGGGGTAGCCTTGAGAAATTCATAGAATGCATACGGGATTGTTTCTTAGAACAGTATGTTACAGAACCTACAAGGGAGCAAGCTATCTTAGATCTGGTCCTGTGTAATGAGACGGGAATAATAAACGATCTCCTCGTAAAAGATCCTCTCGGAATGAGTGATCACAGTCAGGTTGAATTTGTAATACAGATTGAGGGTGAGGAAGTAGTGTCTCAAACGAGCGTACTATGCTTAAACAAAGGGGACTACAGTGGGATGAGGGCAGAGTTGGCTAAAGTAGACTGGGAACACAGACTAAACGGTAGCACAATTGAGGAACAGTGGAGGACTTTTAAGGAGCTCTTTCATAGTGCTCAACAAAAATATATTCCAGTGAAAAAGAAGGGCGGTAAGAGAAGGGATAACCAGCCGTGGATAACCAAAGAAATAAAGGAGAGTATCAATTTAAAAACCAATGCGTATAAGGTGGCCAAGGTTAGTGGGAAACTGGAAGATTGGGAAAATTTTAAACGACAGCTAAGAATGACTAAGAAAGCAATAAAGAAAGGAAAGATAGATTACAAAAGTAAACTTGCGCAAAACATAAAAACAGATAATAAAAGCTTTTACCGATATATAAAACGGAAAAGAATGACTAAAGTAAATGTTGGTCCCTTAGAAGATGAGAAGGAGGATTTAATAATGGGAAATGTGGAAATGGCTGAGACCTTAAACAATTATTTTGCTTTGGTATTCACAGTAGAAGACACAAAAACCATGCCAAAAATTGCTGGTCACTTGAATGTGGGAAGGGAGGACCTTTAGACAATCACTATCTCTAGGGAGGTAGTGCTGGACAGGCTAATGGGACTCAAGGTAGACAAGTCCCCTGGTCCTGATGAAATGCATCCCAGGGTATTAAAAGAGATGGCGGAAGTTATAGCAGATGCATTCGTTATAATCTACCAAAATTCTCTGGACTCTGGTGAGGTACCATCGGATTGGAAAGCAGCTAATGTAACACCTCTGTTTTTAAAAAAAAAAAAGGGGGCAGACAAAAGGCAGGTAACTGTAGGCCGGTTAGTTTAACATCTGTAGTGGGGAACATGCTTGAAGCTATCATTAAGGAAGAAATAGCGGGACATCTAGATAGGAATAGTGCAATCAAGCAGACGCAACATGGGTTCATGAAAGGGAAATCATGTTTAACTAATTTACTGGAATTCTTTGAGGATATAATGAGCATGGTGGATAGAGGTATACCGATGGATGTGCTGTATTTAGATTTCCAAAAGGCATTCGATAAGGTGCCACACAAAAGATTACTGCAGAAGATAAAGGTACGCGGAGCCAGAGGAAATGTATTAGCATGGATAGAGAATTGGCTAACTAACAGAAAGCAGAGAGTCGGGATAAATGGGTCCTTTTCAGGTTGGCAATCGGTGGTTAGTGGTGTGCCACAGGGATCGGTGCTGGGACCACAACTGTTTACAATATACATAGATGACCTGGAAGAGGGGACAGAGTGTAGTGCAACAAAATTTGCAGATGACACCAAGATTAGTGGGAAAGCGGGTTGTGTAAGGACACAGAGAGGCTGCAAAAAGATTTAGATAGGTTAAGCGAATGGGCTAAGGTTTGGCAGATGGAATACAATGTCGGAAAATGTGAGGTCATCCACCTTGGGGATAAAAAAACAGTAAAAGGGAATATTATTCAAATGGGGAGAAATTACAACATGCTGCGGTGCAGAGTGACCTGGGGGTCCTTGTGCATGAATTCCAAAAAGTTAGTTTGCAGGTGCAGCAGGTAATCAGGAAGGCAAATGGAATGTTGGCCTTCATTGCGAGAGGGATGGAGTACAAAAGCAGGGAGATCCTGCTGCAACTGTACAGGGTATTGGTGAGTCACACCTGGAGTACTGCGTGCAGTTTTGGTCACCTTACTTCAGGAAGGATATACCAGCTTTGGAGTGGGTACAGAGACGATTCACTAGGCTGATTCCGGAGGTGAGGGGGTTACCTTATGATGATAGATTGAGTAGACTGGGTCTTTACTCGTTGGAGTTCAGAAGGATAAGGGGTGATCTTATAGAAACATTTAAAATAATGAAAGGGATAGACAGGATAGAGGCAGAGAGGTTGTTTCCACTGGTCGGGGAGACTAGAACTAGGGGGCACAGCCTCAAAATACGGGGGAGCCAATTTAAAACTGAGTTGAGAAGGAATTTCTTCTCCCAGAGGGTTGTGAAACTGTGGAATTCTCTGCCCAGGGAAGCAGTTGAGGCTAGCTCATTGAATGTATTCAAATCACAGATAGATAGATTTTTAACCAATAAGGGAATTAAGGGTTATGGGGATCGGGCGGGTAAGTGGAGCTGAGTCCACAACCAGATCAGCCAGATCTTGTTGAATGGCGGAGCAGGTTCGAGGGGCTAGATGGCCTAGTCCTGTTCCTAATACTTATGTTCTTATGTTCTTATGACCTCTGGTTGTTAACCCTCCCCCCTCAGAATGTTCTGCAGCTGCTCAGTGACATCCTTGACTCTGGCATCAGGGAGGCAACATATCATCCTTGAATCATGTGTGTGCAGAAACGCCTGTCTGTTCCCCTAACTTTCGAATTTCCTATCACTATTGCTGTCCTGAACTTTTTCCTCCCCCCTCGGTGGTGTCATTGACTTGGCTTTGGCTGTACTCCCCAGAGGAACCATCGCCCTCACCAGTATTCAGAATACTGGTTGGGGAGCGAGATGCAGTCAGGGGACTCCTGCACTACCTGCCTGCTCCTCCTTGTTTGTCTGACCATCACCCACTCCCTCTCTCCCTGCACACTCTTAGGCTGCACGATGACCACCTCCTGAAACGTGCTATCCACGTAGCTCTCAGCTTCACGGATGCACTGCAGTAACATCAGCTGCTGCTCAAGCTCCAAAACCTGAAGCTCGAGCTCCTCCAGCTGAAGACACTTTCTGCACATGTGGTTGTCCAGGACACGGGAAGCCTCCTGGAGTCCCCGCATGGCACTGGATGTGCATTCTATGGGACCGAGGTGCCATGCCATACCTCTACTCAATAGATTATTAAGTAACTTAACAGAAATAAACTTAAGACTTAAGAAAAAAACGCCAACTACTCACCAATCAGCTGTTTCCCTTAGAAACATAAAAATTTGCAGTGCAGAAGAAGGCCATTTTGGCCCATCCGTGCAGGCCGACAAAGAGCCGCACAGCCCTCGTTCAGCAGCCCTGAAGGTTACATATAAACCTATGAGCAATGAGCAATGGCGGACATGTAAAGAGCATCCGGCCCAACCAGTCCGCCTCACACAACTGCGATAACCCATGTATCGCAACATTTTATACTCCACCCCACCTGGAGACATGCGATCACCTGGGAGAGGCAAAAAAACAGATAAAAACCCAGGCCAATTGGGGAAAGAAATGTGGGAAAATTTCTCTCTGACCCATCCAGGTGATCGAAACTCGTCCAGGAGATCACTCTGGCGGTATTAGATTCTATAATATACTTACCATCGTGTCTGTGCCAGCCAACAAGAGGTTATCCAATCTTATCCCACTTACCAGCTCTGGGTCTGGAACCCTGCATGTTACCACATCTCAAGTGCCCATCCAAGCACCTTTCAAATGTGGTGAGAGTTTCTACCTCCACCATTCTTCCAGGCAGCGAGTTCCAGACCCCCACAACTCTCTGTGAAGAAGCTTCCCCTCAAATCCCCTCTAAACCTTCCACCAAGCACCTTAAACGTGTTCCCCCTCATACTTAACCCCTCCACCAAAGGAAATAGGCCCTTGCTATCCCTGAGAAAGGACTAATTAGCAATCTTGTGCGAGGCCCCTTGGGGAAGAGTGACCATAATATGGTAGAATTCTTTATTAAGATGGAGAGTGACACAATTAATTCAGAGACTAGGGTCATGAACTTAAGGAAAGGTAACTTTGATGGTATGAGGCATGAATTGGCTAGAATAGACTGGCAAATAATACTTAAAGGGTTGATGGCGGATAGGCAATGGCAAACATTTAAAGATCACATGGATAAACTTCAACAATTGTACAACCCTGTCTGGAGTAAAAATAAAACGGGGAAGGTGGTTCAACCGTGAATAACAAGGGAAATTAAGGATAGTGTTAAATCCAAGGAAGAGGCATAGAAATTGGCCAGAAAAAGCAGCAAACCTGAGGACTGGGAGAAATTTAGAATTCAGCAGAGGAGGACAAAGGGTTTAATTAGGAGGGGGAAGAACGAGTATGAGAGGAAGCTTGCTAGGAACATAAAAACTGACTGCAAAAGTTTCCATAGGTATGTGAAGAGAAAAAGGTTAGTGAAGACAAACATAGGTCCCTTGCAGTCAGATTCAGGTGAATTTATAATGGGGAACAAAGAAATGGCAGACCAGTTGAACAAATAATTGGGTTCTGTCTTCACGAAGGAAGACACAATTAACCTTCTGGAAGTACTAGGGGACCAAGGGTCTCGTGAGAAAGAGGAACTGAAGGATATCCTTATTGGGCAGGAAATTGAGTTAGGGAAATTGATGGGATTGAAGGCCGATAAATTCCTGGGGCATGATAGTCTAAATCCCAGAGTACTTAAGGAAGTGGACCTCGAACTAGTGGATGCATTGGTGATCATTTTCCAACACTCTGTTGACTCTGGATCAATTCGTATGGACTGGAGGGTAGCTAATGTAACACCACGTTTCAAAAAAAGGAGGTAGAGAGAAAACAGGTAATTATAGACCAGTTAGCCTGACAGCAGTGCGGAAAATGTTGGAATCAATTATTAAATATGAAATAGCAGCGCATTTGGAAAGCAGTGACAGGATCAGTCCAAGTCAGCATGGATTTATGAAAGGGAAATCATGCTTTACAAACCTTCTGGAATTTTTTGAGGATGTAACTAGTAGAGTGGATAAGGCAGAACCAGTGGATGTGGTGTATTTGGACTTTCAAAAGGCTTTTGACAAGGCCCCACACAAGAGATTGGTGTGCAAAATCAAAGTACATGGTATTGGGGCTAATATATTGATTTGGATAGAGAACTGGTTGGCAGACAGGAAGCAGAGAGTCGGGATAAACGGGTCCTTTTCAGAATGGCAGGCAGTGACTAGTGGGGTGCCGCAGGGCTCAGTGCTGGGACCCCAGCTCTTTACAATATACATTAATGATTTAGATGAAGGAATTGAGTGTAATATCTCCAAGTTTGCAGATGATACTAAACTGGGTGGCGGTGTGAGCAGTGAGGCTGCAGGCTGACTTGGACAGGTTAGGTGAGTGGGCAAATGCATGGCAGATGCAGTATAATGTGAATAAATATGAGGTTATCCACTTTGGGGGCAAAAACACGAAGGCAGAATATTATCTGAATGGCGGCAGATTAGGAAAAGGGGAGGTACAACGAGACCTGGGTGTCATGGTTCATCAGTCATTGAAAGTTGGCATGCAGGTACAGCAGGTGGTGAAGAAGGTAAATGGTATGTTGGCCTTCATAGCTAGGGGATTTGAGTATTGGAGCAGGGAGGTCTTACTGCAGTTGTACATGGCCTTGGTGAGGCCCCACCTGGAATATTGTGTTCAGTTTTGGTCTCCTAATCTGAGGAAGGATGTTCTTGCTATTGAAGGAGTGCAGCGAAGGTTCACCAGACCTATTCCCGGGATGACAGGACTGACATCTGATGAGAGACTGGATGAACTGGGCCCTTATACACTGGAGTTTAGAAAGATGAGAGGGGATCTCATAGAAACATATAAGATTCTGATGGGACTGGACAGGGTTAGATGTGGGAAGAATGTTCTCGATGTTGGGGAAGTCCAGAACCAGGGGACAGAGTCTTAGGATAAGAGATAGGCCATTTAGGACTGAGATGAAGAGAAACTTCTTCACTCAGAGTTGTTAACCTGTGGAATTCCGTACCGCAGAGAGTTGTTGAGGCCATTTCATTGGATATATTCAAGCTGGAGTTTGATATGGATATATTCAAGAGGGAGTTTGATATGGCCCTTACGGCTAAAGGGATCAAGGAGTATGGAGAGAAAGCAGGAAAGTGGTAGTGAGGTAATGATCAGCCATGATCTTATCGAATGGTGGTGCAGGCTCGAAGGGCCGAATGGCCTACTCCTGCACCTATTTCCTATGTTTTTATATCCAGGCCCCTCAAAATTGTATACACCTCAATGAGGTTTTCCCCTCAGCCTCCACTGTTCTGAGGGAACAAACCCAGCCTATCCAATCTGTCCTCATAGCTAAGATTCTCCAGTCCAATCAGCATCCTCATAAATCTCCTCTGCACCCTCTCCAGTGCAATCAAGTCCTTCCTATAATGCAGCGACCAGAACTGCATGCAGTATTCCAGCTGTGGCCTAACCAGTGCATTGTGCAATTTGAGCATAATCTCCCTGCTCTTGTATTCTATGCCTGACCAATAAAGGCAAGCATTCCGTATGCCTTCTTAACCACCTTATTCACCTGGCTTGCTGCTTTCAGGGATCTGTGAACAATTACGCCAAGGTCACTTTGTTCATCTACACTTCCAAGTGGCCTACCATTTACTGTGTATATCCTTTCCTTAGCCCTCCCTAAGTGCATTACCTCTCACTTCTCCGAATTAAATTCAATTTGCCACTGTTCTGCCCATCTGACCAGTAGATTGATATCCTCCTGCAGGTCATGACTTTCATCTTCATTATCAACCACACAGCCAATGTTAGTGTCATCTGCAAACTTTTTAATCATAACCCATATATTCAAATCTAGATCATTGATGTATACCACAAAAAGCAAGGGACCCAGTACTGAGCCCTGTGGAACCCCGCTGGAAACAAACTTCCAGTCACAAAAATATCCATCAACCATTATCCTTTGCTTCCTACCTCTAAGCCAATTTTGGATCCAACTTGCCACTTCGCCCTGGATCCCATGAGCATTTACCTTCATGACCAGTCTGCCATGTGGGATCGAATCAAAAGCTTTGCTAAAGTCCATATACACTACATTATACACGCTACCCTCATCTACCTCCTGGATACATCCTCAAAAAATTCAATCAGATTAGTCAAATGCGATCTTCCCTTAACAAATCTGTGCTGACTGTCACTAATTAATCCTTGCCTTTCTAAATGTAGATTTATCCTGTCCTTCAGATTTTTTCCTTTATTTTTCTCACCACTGAGATTAGGCTGAGAGGCCTGTAATTACTCAACCTATCCCTTTCTCCCTTCTTAACCAAAGGTACCACCATTCCCAGATCCAAAGAGGACTGGAAAAGCCTCTACTATTTCCTCTCTTGCTTCGCTCAACACCCTGGGATGCATTTCATCTGAGCCTGGGGACTTATCCACTTTCAAAGCTGCCAAGCCCCCCAATACCTCCTCTCTCACTGTGTCTATTTCGCCAGTAATATCACACTCCTCCTCGATAGCAGTATCTAGATTGCCCCACCTTCACACACACATTACCCTCGTGGTTTGTAATAGGCCCTACCCTTTCTTTAGTTATCCTCTTGCTCTTAATATATTTATAGAACATCTTTGGGTTTTCCTTGATTTTACTTGCCAATAATTTTTCATGCTTTCCCTTAGCCTTCCTAATATCATTTTTAATTTCACCTCTGAACTTTCTAAATTCCTCCAAAAATTCTATAGAATTTAGCTGTCGGTATATGACAAACTTCAATTTTTTTCTTTATCCTCCCTTGTAAGTCTCTAGACATCCAGGAGGCTCTAGAATTGTTCATCCCACCCTTTTTCTTTAAGGGCACATGTTTGGCCTGAGCCCTCCGGATCGCCTCCTTGAATGCCTCCCACTGTTCTGACACTGATTTACCTACAAGTAGCTGTTTCCAGTCCACTGTGGACAAATCACTCCTCAACTTAGCAAAGTTAGCTTTTTCCCAATTTGGGGCTTTTATTCCTGGTCTATCTTTGTCCTTATCGATAACTACCTTGAATCTGACTGAATTATGGTCACTGGCACCCAAGTGCTCTCCCACTAATACCCCTTCAACCTGCCCAGCTTCATTCCCCAAAACTAAATCTAGAACTGCCCCCTCTCGTGATGGGCTTGTTGCATACTGGATAAAAAAGTCCTCTTGAATGCATTTTACGACTTCCGCACCCTCTGTACCCTTCACATTATATTTGTCCCAATCAATATTAGGATAGTTGAAATCCCCTACTATTACTGCTCTATGGTTTTTGGGCTTCACAGAAATTTGCCTACATATTGTGCTGACGCACTTACCTCACTCCCTGACACTCGCGCTGCCTCCGGGCTCTTGGGCCGACCTTTATCTGCGGCCGCTCCTCTCGCTGTCATACAGGTCTGCTCTCGTGTCTATTAACTTGGAGACCTTGGTCCTGTGACTCCACTCCTCCTTTTCAGTCAAATGTCTCCGCCGCCTTCCTGCTTGCCACCAAATTCCTGCGCTCACAAAATTCCTCACTCTGCTTGTGAATCACTCAGTTTGTGTTCTCCCAGCTCTATCTCCAACCTCTGTGCTCAAGCTCTCTCAAAGATAGGGTGACTGGACACCTTGAAAACTTTCAGCTGATCAGAGAGAGCTAGCATGGATTTGTAAAGGGTCGGTCTGGCCTGATGGACTTGATTGAATTGTTTGAAGAGGTGACTAAAGTAGTGTACAGAGGAATGTCTATGGATGTTATTCATATGGACTTCCAGAAGGCATTCGATAGTCCCTGATAAGAGACTGTTAGTTAAAGTTGAAGCTCACGGAATTGAAGGCAAATTATTGACCTGGTTAGGAAATTGGCTAAAGCGGCAGGTGACAAGAGAGTAGGGATAATGCACAGGTACTCTAATTGGCAGGATGTGACCAGTCATGTTCCGCAAGGATCTGTATTGGTGTCTCAACTATTCACCATATTTATTAACCACTTAGATGATGGGATTTAAAGCCACATATCCAAGTTTGCTGATGTCTCAAAGATAGGTGGCATTGTACGCACTGTAGATGGAAACATAAAATTATAGAGAGATATTAATAGTTTAAGCAAATGGCAAAATCTGGCAAATGGCGTTCAATGTAGGCAAATAAGAGATCATCCCCTAAGACCTAAGACGGTTAGAACAAAGTACTTTCTGAATGGTGAAAAGCTACAAATAGTGGAAGTCCAAAGAGACTTGGGGTTCATGTACATTAATTATTAATATGTCATGGATAGGTTTTTCTGCTGGTTGGGGAGTCGAGGACTAGGGGGCACAGTGTTAAAAATTGGAGCCAGGCCTTTAAGGAGTGAAGCTGGGAAAGACTTCTACACACAAAGGTTGGTAAAAGTTTAGAAATCTATTCCGTGAACAGCAACTGAGGCTCAGTCAATTGGTAAATTTAAATCTGAAAATGATAGATTTCTGGTAACCAAAGGAATTAAAAAATATGGGGCAAAATGCAAGTATATGGAGTCAGGTCACAAATCAACCATGATCATTGAATGGTAGAATAGGCTCGAGGGGCTAAATGGCCTACTCCTATGTTCTTGTGTTCCCTTATGACAACAAACTTTCTGTTCTGCTCCTCCATCAGCCTCTTTGAACTACCTCATGCCCCATCATGCCTTGGTCAGCATTGTGGCTGTCCTTCCTGCAGCCTTTCTCCTGATCATCATAAGTACCAAGTCCCAAGTACGTGGTAGAGATGCAGTGTCGAGAATCCGGAGTTCTGGAATGTTTCGGAATCCGGACTCTGGGACGATCGGTGGCAGGGTCGTCTGGAATCCATAAAATGTTCTGGAATCCAGACCCGCCGACCTCGGGGCCTCGCCTCACTGCTGCTGCCCTTACCTTGGGGCCCCCTCGCCGGCCGACCTGAACAGCTCCTCGGCAGGCCCCTGCCCGAACACCACCACCTTGATAGGCCCCCCCCCCTTTCTGACGTTCCGAAATCCGGAAATAACAGATTCGTGACGTCAGAAAAACGATCCTGAAAAGCCCGGAATCTGGAACGGCCTCAGTCCCGAGGGTTCCAGATTCTCGACGCTGTCCCTGTACCTGTTGAACAGGACCAGATTCTGCGATTCCTCCCTCTTTGCCTCCAGTCAATGTCCCTTACCCTGCTAACTGTCAGTCACATGTTTCTTTTCCTGTACCTGTATCTCTCTTTGTGGTGTGACTGTGTTCTGGAGCAAACTATCCAGATAACTCCTGCCCTCCCTTATGTGTCAGAGTGTCTCTTACTCGCAATCCAGCTCATTGACTCTGAGCTGGAGTGACTCACGATCGAGACATTTCCTATACATCTGGTTATCCAGGAAGTCTCCATAAACTCCCACATTCTGCAGGCCCGACACACTGCCTCTGCTGCCATTTTCTACTCTATTTATTTACTATTTAATATTTATACAGTAGTTACTTACTTATCTCTAGCGCTAACTGAATCCCCCAAAATGTTGATTTAGTTTCTTGTACCGCTCAGCTCAGTAAATGTGTCCTATTGGGTCGATTTACTTATTTGAAGTTGATGCTTAGTTTTTACTCTTGTCTCAAGCTGCTGTTTGCTCTCGAATAAATCATTTCCACAACATTAAACATCTGACGCAAAGCAACATGATCTACAGGCCATGAGCTTACTGACAGTCCACACAAGGTCAGAGGAAGTTGCAACGAAAATCTGGCTTAAGGAATAACTGATTCTGGACTGGCACGTGCCTCTAGCAGTTCCTATAAATGTACAGAGCACATTGATTTTCCTTTACATTACAAAAGTATTTATTTGGCTGCGAAGAATTATGAGATGTCCTTGGGTCTGTATAAGTGCATCTTCGTTGTTTCTCTCTTTACTTTCTATCTGACCCAGTTAGCCTGCCATCTGTTGTTGGGGAAAATGCTCGAGTCCATTATTAAGGAAGTAGTACCAGAACATTTGGAAAAGCATAACTCAGTCAGGCACAGTCAACATGTATTTATGAAGGGGAAATTGTGTTTGACAAATTTGCTGGAGATCTTTGAGGATGTAATGAGCAGGGTGGAAAAGGAGGAACCAGTGGATGTGGTGGACCCACACTTGCACTAATTCCCGAGGCACAAGATAAAAGTTCACGGGGTTGGGGGTAATATATTAGCATGGATAGAGGATTGGATAAGTAAGAGAAAACAGGGAGACGCGATAAATGGGTCATTTTCCGGTTGGCAAACAGTGACTAGTGAGGTGTCGCAGGGATCGGTGCTGGGGCCTCAACTATTTACAATCTATATTAATGATTTGGATGAAAGGACAGATTGTAATGCAGTCAAATTTGCTGATGTTACAAAGATGGGTGGGAAAGCAAATTGTGAGGAGTACATAAAAAAATCTTTAAAGGGAAATAGACAGGCTAAGTGAGTGGGGGGAAATTTGGCAGATGGAGTATAATGTGGGAAAATGTGAGGTTATCCACTTCGGCAGAAAAATAGAAAAGCAAATTATTATTTAAATGGAGAAAAATTGCAAAGTGCTGCAGTACAGAGGGACCTAGGGGTCCTTGTGCATGAAACACAAAGTTGGTATGCAGGTACAGCAAGTAATGAGGAAGGCAAATGGAATGTTTGCCTTTATTGCAAGGGGGATAGAGTATAAAAGAAGGTAAGTCCTGCTACAACTGTACAGGGTATTGGTGAGGCCGCACCTGGAATATTGCATACAATATTTACATCCTCAAAGATCTCCATATTTAAGGAAGGATATACTTGCATTGGAGGCTGTTCAGAGAAGGTTCACTAGGTTGATTCCAGAGATGAGGGGGTTGACTTATGAAGGTAGGTTGGGCCTATACTCATTGGAGTTCGGAAGAATGAGAGGCGATCTTATCGAAACATATTAGATAATGAGGGGGCTCGACAACGTAGATGCAGAGAGGAGATTTCCACTCATTGGGGAAACTAAAACTAGGGGGCATAGTCTCAGAATAAGGGGCCACCCAATTAAAACTGAGATGAGGGAAAATTTCTTCTGTCAGCAGGTTGCAAATCTGTGGAATTCTCTGCCCCAGAGATCTGTGGAGGCTGGGTCATTGAATATATTTAAGGCGGAGATCAACAGATTTTTGAGCAATATAGGAGTAAAGGGTTATGGGGAGTGGGCAGGTAAGTGGAGCTGAGTCCATGATCAGATCAGCCATAATCTTATGAAATGGCGGAACAGGCTCGAGGGGCCAAATGGCCTCCTGCTCCTATTTCTTATGTTCTTATGTTCATATGACGTGCTGTACTTGGGAGTGTTTTATGGGATAGTGCATAAGGAGCTTTACTCTTTTTCTAGCCCCGTGCTGTACCTGCCCTGGGAGTGTTTGATGGGACAGTGTATAGGGAGCTGTACTCTGTATCTAACCCCGTGGTGTACCTGCCCTGGGAGTGGTGTCTAAATTGCTTCTTTCGTTAAGTTTTTTTGGTCGCCTGAAAGCGGCGGCCATGGAGTGGTGGGAAATGGCCGTCGTTTGTGCAATTGCTCTCATTCGTTTCCCGTTGGTGAGCATATCTGCCCACGCACTCCCATTCCCGCCCTGCTGCTGCCAAAGCCTGCTTAACTGCGTCATCAGACCGCACACCACGAAGGACCCGCCCCGGAAGTGAATTCACCTGAAAAAGTCTAGTCACCGCTTGACTCTGCCTGCGTTAGCGTCGGTACACAGTGCTTGCTGAAGACTAGCAGCGGTGTTGGGTTTAGGAGCATTTTTGTCGGCAACTTTTTCTCAAACTTTTTAAAGCATTGCGCGCTTGATTGCCAGTGCTCCAGGATTTTCCAACTCCATAACAAGGAGGCTGGGCTTGGGGAGGAGATCGAAATGGGGCAATGTTGGCAGGCCAACGTCTCCTGCATATTGTGCGTACCGGGGAGACACGCAGGAGAAGTGCTCCCCTTTGGCTGATTCATGGCTCTGGGAAGGCTGCTATGTGTCTGTACAAGAAGCTACAGATGTCCTTGTAGGATGCCCTCGACCAGCTCTGGCCCTGGACGGGCCGGCTGCAGACTGCGCCGCATCCTCCTTGGTGCGTTCAGTCGGCTTTGGCTCGGGCGAGTCCATGCTTGTCGGCAATGGCTGAGTGACAGATCTGGGGTCAGGACTGCTGTGATCCTAAGAGAGCACATCATCATCCTGGTCTGAGGAGGCTGCACCACTCCCTGGGGGAAGCACATCAGCATCGCCACCAATCTGAGGGAGCACGGGTCGGTAGCCTGGGACGACATCGGAAGGTCCCCCGGTCAACTGTGGTGGACCCAGTCGCGATGGCAACAGTCAGCTCTCGCATGGCATCCAGCGGAGACTGCATGAGGGCAGACACAGTCTCGATGCCACCAGAGAGGACAGCAGGACGAAGCTCCGTGGCCTATTGCTCAGAGTGTACAAGAGCATTCGGAGCTTCCAGGGCCGCGGCCATCCTCTCCAATACGGCACTGAGACGTTGGTTCCCTTGCGTCTGTGTTGTAATGGCAGCTGCCACATTGCCAAAGACTTGCAGCATCACAGCTGGATCCGCATGGTTACTTTGGGAGTCCACCATCGTCTGCACACTGGCAATGATGGGCTCCATGGTCTCCACATTGCGGGAGGCGGACTTCCCCATGCTCCTGACCACTTGCGACAGGCTCTTGGGCACCCCTTACCATTGCCGACAGGAGCTCGGATTGTATGGCTTTCACCCTTTTTTCATAAGCCTCAAAATCAATGGGCTCGTCTGAGTCTTCTTCAGCAGAAATCTCGTGCAAAATCGCTCCCCCCCCCCCCCCCAGAGAGATGGTACCCAAGCCTTTGACCAGGCTGCAGTCCGCTAAGCCCCGGTGCTCCACCCAGTGCAGACCCCGCTGCTAAAACTGACCCGAACGTGTACTCCCAGTATCCGAGCTGTTGCGTGGGACTGTAGGAAGCAGTGATCCAGTGCTGCCAGTACTGTCCTCCTCTTCCTCATCAAACATGCTGACAAAATCAGACATGGCCTGAATGGTGTCCTCCTGACTCTGGCTGCCAGTTGCCTCAAGGGTGTCAGTCTTGATGTGGCTCACACTCAGGGTCTCATCTGCAATAATAAATGGGACAAGGGGTGCTGCCAGTGTAAGTGGTGCATTGCACCATGCAGCAAGCGACTTACACACCGGTGTAACCAATTGTCAGGTAGGCGATTGCACTTTCAGTGAGAGATAGCATTGGACGAAGACCTTCACTTATCCATGCAGCCCCCAGCGGAATCGGCGGCCACAGGGAAGCCAGCAAGCATGCCCAGTAGCTGCTGCACCCTCTGTAGATCAGTCAGCTCTTGTGTTTCGGCTTCGCCCCCATCAGTCCTCGCTCGCTGAGAACGGTTGTGTGCGCAACCTTGGCCTGCACAGCAAAGGAGGTTTGCTGAGTAGCTGTGTCATGAGGCCTCGGCAATTAGTGCAAGTTTGGGTCCATCACATGCAGCTATTAATCTCACGTGAAAGGGAGCCTCCATTGTCAGTATGCATATCAAATGGTGCTTCAGTGACTATATAGTTTTGGTGAGCAAGAAGAGGTGAAGGAGAGTCTCGCAGATGGAATTTGAGGAGTTGGGGAAACATGTACTCACTATCATCACTCGAATGAGGTCGTTGAGCCTTTTCTGGCATTGTGTGGAGGTGCGCTGATGAATGGAGACCCCCCGATACCTCCTCAGCGATTTCTCTCCAGTCATTGACACATACACTCCGTGTGGGTCGGCCTGTATCCGGGTACAGAATGGGCCTCCTTCCCTCCACAGCTTCCAGCAGGGTTTCGAGCTCCACACCGCTAAAGCGGCTAGCCCTTCTTAAAGGTCTCGCATCAGCCATCTCTAGCAACACGGACCAAACCCAGTGCTCGTGGCCGAGCTACAAATCCTGCCCTGTTGTGAGCAATTGGTCAGCAGCTGAATTTCACGGTCCAAAGGCCACTCTGCCCCTACACCACTGCAAAAAGCCCATTCCCACCTGCAATACCGCTCCACTCCTTTTTATCACCAAAAACGCTAAATTTCGTCCCAATCGCCGCCACACCCATTGCCACGGTAACAGAAGAAATAGGAACAGGAGTAGGCCATTTGACCCCTCAAGACTGCTCCGCGATGAATGGCAAAAAGCGGTAGGTGTTCCCCGTTTCAGGCGCAGGGCAATTTCGGTGCTTGTATCTAAGCCATGCTGTACCTGCCTTGGGAATGTTTGATGGGACACCGGAGAGGGAGCTTTACTCTGTTTCTAACCTGTGCTGTAACTGCCCTGAGAATGTTTGGGACAGTGTAGAGGGAGCTTTACTCTGTATCTAACCCGTGTTGTACCTGCCCTGGGTGTTATGTTCAGAATAACTCCACGAGACTGTGTTGTGAACTCAAACCATTGTGACCTTGGTTTCTTTAATATAACTCCAAAGTGAGGCAGCAACGTGGTGGTCTGCCTTTTATACCTGGTTGCTCCAGGGTACACAGGTGTTCCCCCTAGTGGCAACTCTTACACACAGGTGAGGTTCACATACATAACATCACTTCCCCCCCCAAAGTCTTGAGTACAAGTTATTTACAGGTTGAGGCGATCTGACGGTCTGCGTTCCCTGATCGATCGCCTGAGTTGACATCCTGTCATGGGTAAGTTGGTCGGATCATCGTTGCACGGCAGCTCAGCTGGTCTGGTCAGACTGTCGGGCAAGGTGGGTTCATTCTTGTGGTTGACATCGAGGTCAATTGCTGGTTGGGGTGTGTGTTGGTGGATCATAGATGGTGGGGTCTTCCTCAAACTGTTCTTGGTAGTCCATGAATCGAAGTTTGGTCTGATCCAGGTGCTTTCTGCATGTTTGCCATTCAACAATTTCACAACAGACACTCTATTCCCCTCCTTGGCTAAGACAGTGCCAGCAATCCACTTGGGACCATGACCATAACTTAGAACAAGCACCGGGTCATTAACCTCAATGTCACGCGAGGCCGCCGTGAGATCATGGTACACGTTATGCCTGTGCCGCCAGGTTGCTATGTGATCATTGAGGTCCGGGGAAAAGGAGGTGGGGTGGCGTTGCTGGTTAAAGAGGAAATTAATGCAATAGTAAGGAAGGACATTAGCTTGGATGATGTGGAATTGGTATGGGTGGAGCTACGGAATACCAAAGGGCAGAAAACACTAGTGGGAGTTGTGTACAGACAACCAAACAGTAGTAGTAACGTTGGGGACAGCATCAAACAATAAAGGTAGAGCAGTTATCATGGGTGACTTTAATCTACATATAGATTGGGCTAAGCAAACTGGTAGCAATGTGGTGGAGAGGATTTCCTGGAGTGTATTAGGGATGGTTTCCTAGTTCAATATGTCGAGGAACCAACTAGAGGGCTGGCCATCCTAGACTGGGTGATGTGTAATGAGAAAGGACTAATTAACAATCTTGTTGTGCAAGATCCCTTGGGGATGAGTGACCATAGTATGGTAGAATTCTTTATTAAGATGGAGAGTGACACAGTTAATTCAGAGTTAATAAGGAAAGGTAACTTCGATGGTATGAGAAGTGAATTGGCTAGAATAGACTGGCGAGTGATACTTAAAGGGTTTGACGGTGGATAGGCAATGGCAAACATTTAAAGATCACATGGATGAACTTCAACAATTGTACATCCCTGTCTGGAATAAAAATAAAATGGGGAAGGTGGCTCAACTGTGGCTAACAAGGGAAATTAAGGATAGTGTTAAATCCAAGGAAGAGGCATATAAATTGGCCAGAAAAAGCAGCAAACCTGAGGACTGGGAAAATGTTGTAATACAGCAGAGGAGGACAAAGGGTTTAATTAGGAGGGGGAAAATAGAGTATGAGAGGAAGCTTGCTGGCAACATAAAAACTGACTGCAAAAGCTTCTATAGATATGTGAAGAGAAAAAGATTAGTGAAAACAAACATAGGTCACTTGCAGTCAGATTCAGCTAAATTTATAATGGGGAACAAATACTTTGGTTCTGTCTTCACGAAGGAAGACACGAATAACCTTCCCGAAATACTCGGGGACCGAGGGTCTAATGGGAAGGAGGAACTGAAGGAAATCCTTATTAGGCAGGAAATTGTGTTGGGGAAATTGATGGGATTGAAGGCCGATTAAATCCCCGAGCCTGATAGTCTGCATCCCAAAGTACTTAAGGAAGTAGCCCTCGAAACAGTGGATGCATTGGTGATCATTTTCCAACAGTCTATCGACTCTGGATCGGTTCCTATGGACTGGAAGGTAGCTAATGTAACACCACTTTTTAAGAAAGGAGGGAAAGAGATGACTGGTAATGATAGACCGGTTAGCCTGACATGAGTAGTGGGGAAAATATTGGAATCAATTATTAAACATGAAATAGCAGCACATTTGGAAAGCAGTGACCGGATCGGTTCAAGTCAGCATGGATTTATGAAAGGGAAATCCTGCTTGACAAATCTTCTAGAATTTTTTGAGGATGTAACTAGTAGAGTGGAGAAGGGAGAACCAGTGGATGAGGTGTATTTGGACTTTCAGTAGGCTTTTGACAAGGTGCCACACAAGAGATTGGTGTGCAAAATTAAAGCACGTGCTATTGGGCGTAATGTATTGATGTGGATAGAGAACTGTTGGCAGACAGGAAACAGAGAGTCGGGATAAACGGTTCCTTTTCACAATGGCAGGCAGTGACTAGTGGGGTGCCGCAGGGCTCAGTGCTGGGACCCCAGCTATTTACAATATACATTAACGATTTGGATGAGGGAATTGAGTATAATATCTCCAAGTTTGCAGATGACACTAAGCTGGGTGACGGTGTGAGTTGTGAGGAGGACGCTCAAAGGTTGCAGGGTGACTTGGACAGGTTAGCTGAGTGGGCAAACGTGTGGCAGATACAATATAATGTGGATAAATGTGAGATTATCCACTTTGGTGGCAAAAATATGAAGGCAGAATATTATCTGAATGGCGACAGATTAGGAAAAGGCAAGGTGCAACGAGACCTGGGTGTCATGGTACATCAGTCATTGAAAGTTGGCATGCAGGTACAACACGTGGTGAAGAAGGCAAATGGTATGTTGGCCTTCATAGCTAGGGGATTTGAGTATAGGAGAAGGGAGGTCTTACTGCAATTGTACAGGGCCTTGGTGAGGCCTCACCTGGAATATTGTGTTCATTTTTGGTCTCCTAGTATGAGGAAGGACGTTCTTGCTTGAGGGAGTGCAGCGAAGGTTCAACAGACTGATTCCCGGGATGGCAGGACTGACATATGAGGAGAGACTGGATCGACTGGGCCTGTATTCACTGGAGTTTAGAAGGATGAGAGGGGATCTCATAGAAACATATAAAATTCTGACGGGACTGAACAGGTGAGATGCAGGAAGAATGTTCCTGATGTTGGGGAAGTCCAGAACCAGGGGACCTCATCTAAGGATGAGGGGTAACCAATTTAGGACTGAGATGAGGAGAAACTTCTTCACTCAGAGAGTTGTTAACCTGTGGAATTCTGTACCGCAAAGAGTTTTTGATGCCAGTTCATTGGATATATTCAAGAGTGAGTTAGATATGGCCCTTACGGCTAAGGGGATCAAAGGTAATGGAGAGAAAGCGGGAAAGGAGTACTGAGGTGAATGATCAGCCATGATCTTATTGAATGGTGGTGCAGGCTCGAAGGGATGAATGGCGTACTCCTGCACCTATTTTCTATGTTTCTATTTGTCCGTTAGTTTGACCGGTGCCAGCAAGTTCTTCAGGAGGCGATATACCGATGACCCGATTACAGTGAGGAGAATTGCCCTGCGCTTGATCTCTGTTTCAGCAATTCGTTGGCCACAAAGTACTTGTCGAGGCGCTCACTGAAGGCTTCCCAATCATCAACCTCAACAAATCTCTCAAGAATACCAACGGCAGCCATTTCTGCATGAAAGTTCGTGATCTGTAACTCGTTGCCAGTTGTTGTGTTCAGAATAGCTCCACGAGACTGTGTTGTAAACTCAAACCATTCTAACTTTGGTCTCTTTAATATTACTCCAAAGTGAGGCAGCACTGTGCTGGCCTGCTTTTTATACCTGCCTGCACCAGGGTACACAGGTGACCCATGGGTCTCCCACAGGTGTACCCTCTAGTTGCAAGTCATGCACACAGGTGACGGTCACATATATAACACTGGGAGTGTTTGATGGGACAGTGTAGAGGGAGCTTTACTCTGTACCTAACCCCCTTTACCTGCCCTGGGAGTGTTTGATGGGACAGCGTAGAGGGAACTTTACTCCGTATCTAACCCGTGCTGTACCTGCCCTGGGAGTGTGTGATGGGACAGTGTAGAGGGAGCTTTACTCTGTATGTAACCCTGTGCTGTACCTACTAACAGATTTCCCGTTAGTGAGCACAGGTTATTTCTGACTTTGATTATTTTTTTAGTGTTTGAGTTTTGCACACAAGCCGGGTCAGAGGTGCCATTTAATCAGTAATCAGTAATGCTCTTGCACTACGTCTAGTTAGACAGAAACTCACCAGTTGACTTGAGGTTGGAGCTGCAGCAGCTGTTGTGACGGTGAGCGATTTTAGTTTCTTCTGGTTATCTTCACTGTGCTCTGACTTTACTGGACGTGCATTGTGCTAACAGCATCCAGTCTAACTTTCACTGGCTCCTGACAGTTATGGATCCTTTACTTAGTTATTGTTATCAGGCAGGAATGAGACACTAAATATACTTCCAGCCACCTCCTGTTCAGTAACTATTTCCTTTGATCGATTCCAGGAAACAGGGATTCAGGTTGAGGCATCAGAAAAGCACGGAATACTCGTAACGTGCAGCATCTGTCCTGCGATCACTCTCGGTGTCCTGCTCTCTGTCTCCTCTCTGTTTCCTCTCGATGCCCTTCTCTCTGTCTCTCGCTCTCTATGTCGCTTTCTCGCTCCCTGTCTCCATTTCCTTTCTGTCTCTCCATCTCCCCCTCTCTTTCTCTCGCTTTGTCTCTTTCTCTCGCTCTCTGTCTCCCTCTGTCTTTCTCGGACTCCCTGTCTCCTCTCTGTCTTTCTCTCTGCCTGTCTCTCACACTCTCACTCTCTGTCTGTCTCACTCTCTCTCTGCCTGTCTCGCTCTCTCTCTGCCTGTCTCGCTCTCTCTCTGCCTGTCTCGCTCTCTCTCTGCCTGTCTCGCTCTCTCTCTGCCTGTCTCGCTCTCTCTCTGCCTGTCTCGCTCTCTCTCTGCCTGTCTCGCTCTCTCTCTGCCTGTCTCGCTCTCTCTCTGCCTGTCTCGCTCTCTCTCTGCCTGTCTCGCTCTCTCTCTGCCTGTCTCGCTCTCTCTCTGCCTGTCTCGCTCTCTCTCTGCCTGTCTCGCTCTCTCTCTGCCTGTCTCGCTCTCTCTCTGCCTGTCTCGCTCTCTCTCTGCCTGTCTCGCTCTCTCTCTGCCTGTCTCGCTCTCTCTCTGCCTGTCTCGCTCTCTCTCTGCCTGTCTCGCTCTCTCTCTGCCTGTCTCGCTCTCTCTCTGCCTGTCTCGCTCTCTCTCTGCCTGTCTCGCTCTCTCTCTGCCTGTCTCGCTCTCTCTCTGCCTGTCTCGCTCTCTCTCTGCCTGTCTCGCTCTCTCTCTGCCTGTCTCGCTCTCTCTCTGCCTGTCTCGCTCTCTCTCTGCCTGTCTCGCTCTCTCTCTGCCTGTCTCGCTCTCTCTCTGCCTGCCTCGCTCTCTCTCTGCCTGCCTCGCTCTCTCTCTGCCTGCCTCGCTCTCTCTCTGCCTGCCTCGCTCTCTCTCTGCCTGCCTCGCTCTCTCTCTGCCTGCCTCGCTCTCTCTCTGCCTGCCTCGCTCTCTCTCTGCCTGCCTCGCTCTCTCTCTGCCTGCCTCGCTCTCTCTCTGCCTGCCTCGCTCTCTCTCTGCCTGCCTCGCTCTCTCTCTGCCTGCCTCGCTCTCTCTCTGCCTGCCTCGCTCTCTCTCTGCCTGCCTCGCTCTCTCTCTGCCTGCCTCGCTCTCTCTCTGCCTGCCTCGCTCTCTCTCTGCCTGCCTCGCTCTCTCTCTGCCTGCCTCGCTCTCTCTCTGCCTGCCTCGCTCTCTCTCTGCCTGCCTCGCTCTCTCTCTGCCTGCCTCGCTCTCTCTCTGCCTGCCTCGCTCTCTCTCTGCCTGCCTCGCTCTCTCTCTGCCTGCCTCGCTCTCTCTCTGCCTGCCTCGCTCTCTCTCTGCCTGCCTCGCTCTCTCTCTGCCTGCCTCGCTCTCTCTCTGCCTGCCTCGCTCTCTCTCTGCCTGCCTCGCTCTCTCTCTGCCTGCCTCGCTCTCTCTCTGCCTGCCTCGCTCTCTCTCTGCCTGCCTCGCTCTCTCTCTGCCTGCCTCGCTCTCTCTCTGCCTGCCTCGCTCTCTCTCTGCCTGCCTCGCTCTCTCTCTGCCTGCCTCGCTCTCTCTCTGCCTGCCTCGCTCTCTCTCTGCCTGCCTCGCTCTCTCTCTGCCTGCCTCGCTCTCTCTCTGCCTGCCTCGCTCTCTCTCTGCCTGCCTCGCTCTCTCTCTGCCTGCCTCGCTCTCTCTCTGCCTGCCTCGCTCTCTCTCTGCCTGCCTCGCTCTCTCTCTGCCTGCCTCGCTCTCTCTCTGCCTGCCTCGCTCTCTCTCTGCCTGCCTCGCTCTCTCTCTGCCTGCCTCGCTCTCTCTCTGCCTGCCTCGCTCTCTCTCTGCCTGCCTCGCTCTCTCTCTGCCTGCCTCGCTCTCTCTCTGCCTGCCTCGCTCTCTCTCTGCCTGCCTCGCTCTCTCTCTGCCTGCCTCGCTCTCTCTCTGCCTGCCTCGCTCTCTCTCTGCCTGCCTCGCTCTCTCTCTGCCTGCCTCGCTCTCTCTCTGCCTGCCTCGCTCTCTCTCTGCCTGCCTCGCTCTCTCTCTGCCTGCCTCGCTCTCTCTCTGCCTGCCTCGCTCTCTCTCTGCCTGCCTCGCTCTCTCTCTGCCTGCCTCGCTCTCTCTCTGCCTGCCTCGCTCTCTCTCTGCCTGCCTCGCTCTCTCTCTGCCTGCCTCGCTCTCTCTCTGCCTGCCTCGCTCTCTCTCTGCCTGCCTCGCTCTCTCTCTGCCTGCCTCGCTCTCTCTCTGCCTGCCTCGCTCTCTCTCTGCCTGCCTCGCTCTCTCTCTGCCTGCCTCGCTCTCGCTCTGCCTGCCTCGCTCTCGCTCTGCCTGTCTCGCTCTCGCTCTGCCTGTCTCGCTCTCGCTCTGCCTGTCTCTCACTCTCGCTCTGCCTGTCTCTCACTCTCGCTCTGCCTGTCTCTCCCTCTCGCTCTGCCTGTCTCTCCCTCTCGCTCTCTCGCTCTCTGCCTCCCCCTATCGCTCCCCCTATCGCTCCCCCTATCGCTCCCCCTATCGCTCCCCCTATCGCTCCCCCTATCGCTCCCCCTATCGCTCCCCCTATCGCTCCCCCTCTCGGCCTCCCCCTCTCGGCCTCCCCCTCTCGGCCTCCCCCTCTCGGCCTCCCCCTCTCGGCCTCCCCCTCTCGCTCTCCCCCTCTGCTTCCCCCTCTCGCTCTCTCTCTCTGCCTCCCCCTCTCGCGCTCTCTCTCTGCCTCCCCCTCTCGCGCTCTCTCTCTCTCTGCCTCCCCCTCTCGCGCTCTCTCTCTCTCTCTGTCTCCCCCTCTCGCTCTCTCTCTCTCTGCCTCCCCCTCTCGCTCTCCCTCTCTCTCTGCCTCCCCCTCTCGCTCTCCCTCTCTCTCTGCCTCCCCCTCTCGCTCTCCCTCTGCTTCCCCCTCTCGCTCTCCCTCTCTCTCTGCCTCCCCCTCTCGCTCTCCCTCTCTCTCTGCCTCCCCCTCTCGCGCTCTCTCTCTCTGCCTCCCCCTCTCGCTCTCTCTCTCTCTGCCTCCCCATCTCGCTCTCTCTCTCTCTGCCTCCCCCTCTCGCTCTCTCTCTCTCTGCCTCCCCCTCTCGCGCTCTCTCTCTCTCTCTCTCTGCCTCCCCCTCTCGCTCTCTCTGCCTCCCTCTCTGCCTCTCTCTCTCTGCCTCCCTCCCTCTCTGCCTCATTCCCTCTCTGCCTCCTCTCTGCCTCTCTTGAATACATTTATTTCCTACCTACACTCCTTGAACAGTAAGCTGCATGTTTTGAAAGTCAACTGGAGACACTCTACAACTTTCAGGAAGGAGGTGGTTTTCTGGAACTGATGTTCCAGGAGCGGGGACGCCGGTCAGGGAGTTGGCGTCACCATCGGCAGATGGGACATGAAGCGACAGCTAAGGGTTGTCGGGACCATATGTGGAGCTGGATTTACCGGTTTAGGGACCATTAGTGTCGCCAAAAATTATGACATAGAGAAAGGTCATCATGAGACTACAAGGCACTGGGGAGAATTTGGTTACTCATGGGGGAAAACTGTATCGATACTAATAATAGGTGAATGGTTATTTTGGGGGAGTCGATAGTCGGCGGGGAAAGGGGACTGATAGTTTCTTTTGCAGACCTAATCCAGAGTCCCGAATGGTACGTAGCTCCCTCGGTGCCATGGTTTGGAACATCATGGGATGAATACAAATGGTTCTGGAATGGGAGTGTGAGTAACCAGAGGTCACATGGGAACCAATGACATCGATAGGAGTAGGTTTGAGGTGCTGCAAAGGAGTTAAATTCTAGATTAAGGAGCAGAATGTCCAGGATAGAAAGCGTATTTAAATCTGACACCAAATATGGTTGCAATGTAAACCTTTTATTATTTTTGACTCAGTCTTGACACATTCAATGGGGCAGAAATTGCCCCTTCCCTTAAGGCCTGTTACCACCGGAAATTGGTGGCCATGCTGCCGAGTGGAGTGACCGCTAATTTTTAGTGAAATGGCCGCCATTTTGAACTTTCCACTCCTACGGTTTACCGGGGGTGATACGCTCCCCCCACTACCACTCCGCTGCTGCCGATCCATCCTAAATGCGTCATCAGAGTGCGCACCGCCGCTGTTCTCCCCCCGAACATGAAATTCCTCCGAGAAAATAATGGCTGCCGCACCGCCATTTTTCAAATATTGAGGTTTGGCCACTGGACCACCAGGAAGGGTTTTGGCCGGGCCAGCGGCCGGTCACCCAAGAGGGGGTGCCAGGCTGTCTGTTGGCGGCCCGGCCGAAACCAGGGTCACAAAAGTCCGGCCGACATGGAAGTCAGCTGGCAAAAATAACATGGCGGCCGCGGCAGTGGGCCCTCGCCTTTAATGGCTGCCGTGCAGCCAGGTCTCGCAGAGCAGAGAGTGTACAAGGTACACCGAAAGAGAAAGCTGTCGGGGGCACCACTCGGTGGGCATTAGATTTTTCGGGCTGAATTTCGATGGAGGTGGGGGTCCCAGCGGTGTGCGCACTGATGATGCACTTACGGCCGCTTGGCAGTGGTGGAGCGGAAGTGGGGACCATCAGAAAACTCCCCCTGCTAAATTTGGCTGGCGACGGCCATTCGACCAGAAATCGGTGTCCGTTGGTTTCCACTGCCTGGCCCCCGCATTCCGGCGGTAACAGACCTAATAGGGACCTTGAATTTCAACCCCCAGATATCCACTTGTTTACCATTAAGCAAGCTTTCAGATAATCATCTTGAGGCCATTATCCTGTTTCTTATCTGACTACCCTTATTAAGCAATCCTTGCCAACAAAAGACCCACTCCTGGCTGAATACCTTGAAGCATCCTGGGAATGAAAAGTTAACCATTTCATTCTTTTAAACTTGAGGCTTGTGGGCTTGTATTGTAACTAGAAATAAAGGAAAAACATTAATCATGGGCGATTACACCAAATCCCAATCCTACATATTGATGTTGACACAAGTAAGGTATCTTACAGCAGCTGTCCAAGTAAGTTCTGTACACATGCATGTAGCACAAAAATAAATGTCCCACATTTATTATGTTTGGATTTTACACATGGCAAAAACTGGAACCAAAACACACAACACTCAGCAGTTCACTTAGCATTTGCGGGGGAGGAACGGGGCAGACAAGTTCATGTTGAGGGTGTGGACCTGACTATCGATGGGAAAAAGGCTGATTTGAGTTGATCCACGCTGATAAAAACAGGGTCCAGCAGTGTGACTGTAATTGGGAAGAGTGGAGTAACCTGATACACAAGCTTGCTTTATTTCCCCCAGCAGTTGTCTCAAGATGACGAAGGCTGCAGTTTTATTGCTGCTCTACACTGCAGTGCAAGATTGCCACTGGACCACAGGTAATCCTCTCGGTCACGTCGTACCCTGTAACTCACTCCCGGGTCTCTGTTATTCTATATATCAATCACAAAAAACCCTTGATTGGATTCCAGCCTTTAACTCACTCCCGGTTATATGCTATCCTATATATAATCCACCCAATCACCTCGATTAGATTCTAGCCTGTAACTCACTCCTGGGTATTTGTTATTCGAAATATAAACTACCAGAATCCCTCGATTAGATTCCAGTTTGTAACTCACTCTTGGGTATCCATTCATCATCATAGGCAGTCCCTTGGAATCGAGGAAGACTTGCTTCCACTCCTGAAGTGAGTTCTTTGGTGGCTGAACAGTCCAATACGGGAACCACAGACTCTGTCACAGGTGGGACAGATAGTTGTTGAGGGAAAGGGTGGGTGGGACTGGTTTGTCGCACACTCTTTCTGCTGCCTGCGCTTGATTTCTGCATGCTCTCGGGGTTGAGACTCAAGGTGCTCAGCGCCCTCTCGGATGCACTTCCTCCACTTAGGGCGGTCTTGGGCCAGGGACTCCCAGGTGTCAGTGGGGATGTAACACTTGATCAGGGAGGCTTTGAGTGTGTCCTTGTAGCGTTTCCGCTGCCCACCTTTGGCTCGCTTGCCGTGAAGGAGCTCCGAGTAGAGTACTTGCTTTGGGAGTCTCGTGTCTGGCATGTGAACTATGTGGTCTGCCTAAGGGAGCTGATCGAGTGTGGTCAGTGCTTCAATGCTGTTAGCCTGAGTGGTGCGCCTGTCCTCCCAGGGTATTTGTAAGATCTTGCGGATACATCGTTGGTGGTATTTCTACAGCTACTTGAGGTGTCTACTGTACATGGTCCATGTCTCTGAGCCATACAGGAGGGTAGGTATGACTACAGCCCTGAAGACCATGAGCTTGGTGGCAGGTTTGAGAACCTGGTCTTCAAACACTCTTCCTCAGGCGGCCGAAGGCTGCACTAGCGCACAGGAGGCGGTGTTGGATCTCATCGTCTATGCCTGCTCTTGTTAATAGGAGGCTCCCGAGATATGGGAAGTGGTCCACGGTGTCCAAGGCTGCGCCATGGATCTTGATGACTGGGGGGGCAGTGCTGTGCGGTGAGAACAGGATGGTGGAGGACCTTTGTTTTACGGCTGTTTAGCATAAGGCCAATGCTTTCATACGCCTCAGTAAATACGTCAACTATATCCTGGAGTTCAGCCTCTGTGCGCAGACGCAGGCGTCGTCCACATACTGTAGTTCAACGACAGGGGTTGGAGTGGTCTTGGACTTGGCCTGGAGATGGCGCAGGTTGAACAGGTTCCCACGGGTTCTGTAGTTTCGTTCCATTCCAGCGGGGAGCTTGTTGACTGTGAGGTGGAGCATGGCGGCGAGAAACATTGAGAAGAGGGTTGGAGTGATGACGAAGCACTGTTTGACCATGGTCTGGATGTGGATTGTGTCTGTGATGGATCTGTTGGTAAGGATCACGGCCTGCATGTCGTCGTGGAGCAGGCGGAGGATGGTGACGAACTTTTGGGGGCATCCGAAACGGAGGAGGACGCTCCGTAGACCCTTGCGGTTGACAGTGTCAAAGGCCTTTGTAATGTCGAAGAAGGCCATGCATAAGGGCTGGCGCTGCTCCCTGCATTTTTCCGGTAGCTGTCGCATTGCAAAAATCATGTCTGTTATGCTCCGTAGGGGACAAAATCCGCACTGTGATTCCGGGAGGAGCTCCTCGGCCACGGGAAGAAGACGGTTGAGGAGGACTCTAGCGACGACTTTCCCAGTGGCTGATAGCAGGGAGATTCCTCTGCAGTTGCTGCAGCCAGACTTGTCCTCTTTTTTAAAGATGGTCACGATTACTGCATCTCTGAGATCCCCCGGCATGCTCTCCTCCCTCCAGATGAGGGAGATGAGGTTGTGTATTCGCGCCAGCAGTGCCTCTCCGCCATACGTCAATGCCTCAGCAGGGATTCCGTCCGCCCCCATAGCCTTGTTGTTTTTAAGCTGTCAAGGCTTTTCCTACCTCGTACAGGGCTGGGGTCTCACTGCGGTGGTGGCGGGTCACATGCTGCGGGATGGAGTCGAGAACACTTGAATTAAAGGCAAAGTCTCGATTGAGGATATCTTCAAAGTGATCTTTCTAGCAGGCTGTGACTGCCTCGGTGTCCTTGATGAGTGTTTCCCCGTTCTTGGCCAGCAGTGGGGTGGGGCCTTGGGTGTTTGGCCCCTAGGTGGCCTTGACTGCGAATCCATTATTCTATATATAAATATCCCAAACCCCTCATTTAGATTTCAGCATACATGTATTTTTTATAAAGATAAACCACCTGAAATCCTTCGATTAGATTCCAGCCTGTAACTGCCGGAAATATCATCATCATAGGCGGTCCCTCGAACGAGGATGACTTGCTTCCACAAGAGTTCACAGATGTTTCAGTGAAGGACCCGATGTTCCAATCCTGAACTCCAGCTGAGGGGGTGGAAGATGCCTGTGTGTGGATTTGTTTAACGTGTGGTGACCGTTGCACATCAGCCACCACCCGGGCTTGACAGAGCTAGGTCTTTATCCAGTGGCAAGGGTTAACCAGGACGCCTGGAGACCTGCTCTGCTGCACGGACCTCGTGTGCACACATATCGCAGTGTGGGCTGGTCCGTTCTGCCTCTGGTCCCTCGGCTCTTCTGGGCCCCGTACCCTCATTCGCTGCACCTCTGCCACGATCTCTTCGCCGCTCCTCCGCCACAAAAACACTCACCGCACCTCCGCCACGCTCACTCATCAAATTCCATGCCACTGCAGCTTCCAGCGCGAACCGCTCCAAGTTTGTGATGGCTTTGAGGTGGATGACTGGGTGACATCATCAGGACCCAGGTCGCTGTTTGGAACGTGGGCAGAAGCATCGGCTGGGCTTAGGTAAAGCAGAGGAGCCGGAAGGTTGTGGCGGACTTGCGACGAGTGATCGGGGCGGAGGAGCGTTGAGGGATCGTGGCTGAGATTTATTCTATATAAATACCTACCAAACCCCTCAATTAGATTCTAACTTGTAACTGATTCCTGGGTTTTTGTTATTCTATATATAAACTACCCAAAGCCCTTTGATTTGATTCTCGCCTGCAACTAATTTTCAAATATCTATTCTTCTTTATGTAAACCATCCAAATCTCTCAAACCAATGTAAGCCTGTAATTCACTCATGGGTATCTGTTACTCTACATATGAATCTCCTGAATCAGATTGCAGCCTATAACTCACTCCCTGGTATCCGTAATTCTATATATTAGATCCACGAAACCCCTCGATCAGATTTCAGCCCGTAATTCGCTCACAGGTATCTGTTATTCTATAAACCACTCGAACCCCTTGCATTGATCCCAGCTGGTAACTCATTCCATGGTATCTGTTGTTCTAGATATAACTGCCACCCCCCAAATCCCTCAATCAGGTTCCAGCTTGTAACACATTCCCAGGTATGCGTTATTCTATATATAAACCACTCTAAACCCTTGATCACATTCCCGTCTGTAACTCATTCCTGCGTATCTGTTATTCTATATCGAGGAACAGAGGAACAGGATTAGACCATTTAACCTCACCAGCCTGTTCCACAATTCAATGACATAATAGCTGATCTGTGACCCAACTCCATATACCCACCTTTGCCCCATAATCCTTAATACCGTTCATTCACAGAGATCTATAAATCTCGGGTTGTAAATTAACCACTGACCCAACATCAACTGCTGTTTTCTGACGAGTGTTCCAAACTTCTACCACCCTTTGTGTGTAGAACTGTTTCCTAACTAACTTCACTCTTGAAAGGCCTGCTTCTAAATTTTAGGCTATGTGTCCTAGTCCCGGATTTCCTAACCAGCAGAAATAGTTTATCTCTATTTACCCTATCTGTTCCCCTCGACGTCTTGAAAACATCGATCAAATCAACCCTAAATCTTCTAAATTACAGTTTGTGCAAACTCTCCTCTTAATTTAATGCTTCGAGTCCAGATATCATTCTATCAAATCTATGCTGCGCTCCCTCCAACATAAATCTATCCTTCCTAAGGTGTAGTGCACAGAACTATAAAGACAGTACTCCAGGTATGGTCTAACTAGAACTTTGTATAGCTGTGTAGCATGACTTCTAATCCCCTTGTATTTTAGTCCTCTAGTTATAAAGGCCAGCATTCCATTAGCCTATTTGATTATTTTTTGTACCTGCCCATGACATTTTAATGATCGATGTACCTGGATCTTAAGGGGCTTAAAATGCCCCTTTTTTGCACCCTGTGAGGGCGGGTGGTGGATGCTAATGGGGTGCAAGATAGGTGGCGGTGGCACCGTCGGCCGAGATTTTGGGGGCAATTGGCAGTTAGCACCGCGCCCCACGATTTGCATCCCAGGCTGATGCATACCCCATCGTCGTACGCACCGACCCCTTGCTTCCAGCGGGGAAAATTGTCTCCCGGGACGCCAGGCTGGCACTGGCTGAGGTCAGCGTCACGGGGTGCTGACATCTGCCCAGGGTGCCCCTTAAAGGGAAGAGCGTGTGCGCCCCATGCCACCACGTCCGATTGTCGGCCGACGGGCAACAATGGCAGCCCCCATTTTAATCGGGCTACCATCATGTAGCTCGGCACTGCCTTTTGTGTGCAAAGTCCGCAACAGCTCGCCCCCCCCCCCCCCCATTTAAATGAATGGGAGGGGCGTTGTGCTGCATCAGCGCTATGCTACCGTCCCGGGAGCGCCCCCCAAATGAGTCAGAGTGCCCGAGAAAGCGCACCGCCTTATTTCCGGGTAGCAAAGGAGCAATTTCACACCGGGGACAGGACATCCACCCTGGGCTTTAACTTACCCGGGCCGGGATGGGCCACGGGGCAATTTAACCCCCTAAGTCTGGATATCCACTGCTAGCTTTTCACCATTTAGAAAGTACTCTGACCTATCCTTCTTACGTCCTAGACTTCACACCTGCCTACATTGAAGTCCATTTGCCATAGCTTTGCCCATTAACATAATCTATTAATATCTCTTTGTAATTTTGTGCCTCCATCTAAGCTACTTCAATACGGCCTATCTTTGTGTCACTGGCGAACTTGGATATGTGGTGCTCTATTCCGTCAACTAAGTTGTTAATAAATACATTGAATAATTGAGGCCCCAACATAGATCCCTATGGGATGTGATTAATCACATCCTGCCTTTTAAAATACCTGCCCATTATCCCTACTCTGTCTCCTGCCACACAGCCAATCTTCTAACTAGTTCAATAATTTGCTCTCAATTCCATGAGTTTCAACTTTAACAGTCTTTTATAAAGGACTTTGTTGAATGCCTTCTGTAAGTCCATATAAATAATATGCATCAATATTTGCTGTCCACTACTTCAGTCACCTCTTCAAAAAGGTCAATCAGGTTCATCAGGCTTGACCTACCCTTTACAAATTCATGCAGGCTCTCTCTGCTGAGCTGAAAATTTTCAATGTGGTCAGTCACTCTACCCTTAAATATAGACTGAAGTAATTTCCTGACAACAGATGTTAGACTAACTGGTCTATATTTCCTCGGTTTGCCTCTCTCACCATTCTTAAATAGTGGAGTGACATGCGCAATTTTCCAATTGAAAGGAATGATTCCTGAATCAAAACAACTTGTAGTTGGGGCATCTGCAATGTTCGCACCTACTTCCTTTAAAATCCTGGGATGAAAACCATCTGGCCCTGGGGTTTGTCACTTTAGTGCCATTATTTTCTTCATTATTGTTAATTTGTTTGTATTAATTATGGTGAGTCCCGATCCTGATTCAATATTAGTTTCCTTTGGATGTCTGGCATGTTGGCCTCTTCCTCTACTGTAAATACTGATGCCAAGTAATTATTTAACATGTCCCCATTTCCTTAATTTCATTCATAATATTACCATTATCAGTTTTAATGGATCCACATTGCTCTTTTTCCGAATATAGTTGTAAAAGTTTTTTGTGTTGATTTTGATATCCCTTGCAAGTGTCTTTTTATACTCCCTTTTTGTAGCTCTCACTCTGCTTTGTCACCCTTTGTTGTTCTTTGTATTGTTCCCATTCACCAGCATCTGTGCTATTTTCTGAATTCTTGTCTGCTTTTTCCACCCCTTACCTCTTTAGGCATTGATGGCTGTTTTTTTGTAAGTAGACCACTTGCCCCTTGCGGGTATAAACTAGTTCTGTATCCTGTTAAATTATGTTTTGAATGACTCCCACTGAACTTCTGTCGTTTTATTCATTAACAGATTTGCCCAGTTTACTATGGACAGTCTCTGTCTCATCGCATTGAAGTCGGCCTTACCCAAATTTAGAATCTTAATAGCTGTTTCGCATTTCTCCTTTACGAACGCTACATTGAACTCAATCATGTTGTGGTTACTTTTTGATAAATGTTCATGGACCGTTCGGCTGTTAACTAAATCTGTCTCATTACTCATTGTTAAATCTAATATAGGCTGCACCCTTGTAGGTTCTGGGACATATTGTTGCAGAAAACTATCCTGGACACACTCAAGAAATTGGCTACCTTTCTGACATGAGTTTGTCTCCTTTTCGCAAGCTATATGGAAGCTAACATCCCCCATGAAAACCACTCTGCCTTTACGACATGCTTGTCTAATCTCTGCATGAACACATTCTGCCATTTCACAGCTGCTACCAGCAGGCCTATACACAATTCCCAGTACAGTCTTAAATCCTTTTCTATTGCTTAATTCTACCCATTAAGTCTTTGCTGGTTGCTTAATCACTATGGCCACTCCGCCCCCTTTGTCATTTCCCCTATCTATCCTGTAGACTGTTTTGCAGCCATGTCTCCGTAATGGCTACCATTTTGTACCCTCTACGTTGAATCTCCGCCTACAGTTCATTCAGTTTATTCCTTATACTCCATGCATTTGTATAATGGCGGCTTTTTTGAGCCCCACCATGTAACCCATCCTTCAGCTGTAATGTTGTTTTTCTCTCATATTTCTTATTTCTCTCTCCTGATTTAATCATTTTACAACTTTCCCTTTACCTGCAGTGCCGAATGCACAATTGCTGTTGATTATGCTGCTCTCTGCCCTTTCTCTACCATTTTGTTTCTTTTAGAATTTTTATTTATACTACTATTTCCTGATGAACCCTTCCCCCATTTACTAGTTTAAAGTCCTTCTGACCACCCAATTTATCCTTTCTGCTAGGACCCTAGTGCCAGCATGTTTCAGGTCGACCCCATCGCAACAGTACAGTTCCTTCCTGTCCCAGTACTGATACCAGTGCCCCATGAAATGGAACCCCTCTTTCCACATCACTCCTTAAACCACATGTGCACCTCACTCATGTGCTTGGCCCTATGCCAATTAGCACATGGCTCAGGTAATACTCCAGAGATTATAACCCTCGAGGTCCTGTTTTTTTAAAAAATTTAGCTCCTGATACATTCTGAACAGGACCTCAAGCATATCCTTTTCTATGTTGTCGGTCCCAACATGGACCACAACGACTGGGTCCGCCCCCTCCCTCTCCAATATCCTTTTAAGCATGTTTGAGATGTCCCTCACCCTGGCACTAGGTAGGCAACATACCACATGGGATTCTTTATCCTGCTTACAAAGGAGGCTACGCGTGCCCCTAATTGAATCCCCTACAATGACAGCATTACGCGTCCCCTCTTCCCCCTCATTGGACAGCCTCCTGCTCCAAGGTGCCATGGTCAGTATTCTGGCTGTCCCTCCAACAGTCTTCTTCCTTATCCTCACAGGTAGCAAGTACATTGTACCTGTTAAATAGAATCAGTTTCTGTGGACCTTGCTGTCTTTCTCACCTGGGTTCCCCTTACTCTGTACACTATTGATCCAATCAACCCCTTTCTGATCCTGCAACTCTCTACAAGGTGTGACCGAGGTGTGGAGCAAACTGTCCAGATATTTTTCTCTCTCTCGTGTCTGAGTGTCTTCAACTCACACTCCAGCTCAATGACTCTGAGCCGGACAGATTTGACGGGGAGACATCTCTTGCTGACGTGTTTGCTCGGGAAAGTCTCGCCGCGCACAAACTCCAAAATTCTGCAGTCCAGGCACAAAACCTGCTCTGCCATGTCTGAGACTATCATAGAATCATAGCATGGTTACAGAACGGAAGACGACGATTTGGCTCATGGAACCCATGCAGACACTCAGCTAGTCCCACTCCTCTACCCTTTCCCCGTGGCCCTGCAATTTCTTTTTCCTTCAGATACTGATCCAATTCCCTTTTGAAAGATAAAATGGAGTCTGCCTCCACTATCCTTTCAGACAGTGCATTCCAGATCCTCACCTCACTGCATAAAAAAAGTTTTTCTTCAGTCGTCTTTGGTTCTTTCCCCAATCACCTTAAATCTGTATCCTCAAATTCGCGACCCTTCTGCCAAAGGGAACTGTTTCTCTATATCTACTCTGCCCAGGTCCCTCATGATTTTGAGCATCTCTATCAAATCTCCTCTCAATCTCCACTGTGGAGAACAACTCCAGCTTCTCCAGTCTATCAACGTAATTGAAGTCCCTTATTCCTGGAACAATTCTCTTAAATCTTTTCTGCACGCTCTCTAATGCTTTCACATCCTTCCTAAAGTGCAGTACCCAGAATTGGACACAATACTCCAGTTGGGGCTGGACCAGTATTTTATACAGGTTTATCATAAATGCCACACATTTTTACTCTCTACCTTATTCAAGAAGGCGAGGATCCCGTAAACTTTTTTAACCACTTTCTCAACCTGCCCTGCCACGTTCAACAATTTATGCACATATGCCCCTAGGTCTCCCTGTTCCTGCACCCCCATTAGGACTGTAGGCTGCAGCGTCGAGGAGGCGGAGCGGGAGTTCGTGAGGCTTATAAAGGCCCAGCGGGAGTCCGGGGATCGGCGGCAGCATCGAGGAGGCGGAGCAGGAGTTCGTGAGGCCTATAAAGGCCCAGCGGGAGTCCGGGGATCGACAGCAGCATCAAGGAGGCAGAGTGGGAGTTCATGAGCCCTATAAAGGCCCAGTGGGAGTCCGGGGATCGGCGACAGCACTGAGGAGGCGGCGCAGGAGTTCGTGAGGCTTATAAAGGCCCAGCCAGTGCAGGGGCAGAAGGTACACAAGGAAGTAGAAAGAAATCGAAAGGTGACGTTACAGCCAAGGGGGTAAGTGATTGGTGAGTGGTTTTTCTTTTTCTTTTCCCTATTAGTAGGTAACCTTTATCATTGTTGTTGCCAAATTAAGTTAATCTTGGGGTTAAGTCATGGCAGGATAGCTCGGACACGTGTTATGCTCCTCCTGTGCTATGTGGGAACTCAGGAACGCTTCCAGTGTCCCTGACGACTACATGTGCGGGAAGTGTATCCGCCTGCAGCACCTGACAGACCGCATTGTGGCACTGGAGCTGTGGGTGGATTTACTCTGGAGCATCCGCGATGCTGAGGATGTCGTGAATAGCACGTTTAGTGAGTTGGCCACACCGCAGGTAAAGGGTACACAGCCAGATAGGGGATGGGTGACCAACAGTAAGAGCAGTGGAAGGAAGGTAGTGCAGGGGTCCCCTGCGGTCATCCCCCTGCAAAACAGATGCACCGCTTTGGGTAATATTGAGGGGGATGACTCATCAAGGGAGAACAGCAGCAGCCAAGTTCATGGCACCGTGGGTGGCTCTGTTGCATAGGAGGGGAGGAAAAAGAGTGGGAGAGCTATAGTGATAGGGGATTTGATTGTAAGGGGAATAGATGGACGTTTCTGCGGCCGCAATCGAAACTCCAGGATGGTATGTTGCCACCCTGGTGCAAGGGTCAAGGATGTCTCGGAGCGGGTGCAGAACATTTTGAAAAGTGAGGGTGAACAGCCAGTTGTCGTGGTGTATATTCGTACCAACGATATAGGTAAAAAATGGGATGAGGTCCGACAAACTGAATTTAGGGAGCTAGGAGTTAAATTAAAAAGTAGGACCTCAAAGGTAGTAATCTCAGGCCTGCTACCAGTGCCATGTGCTAGTCAGAGTAGGAATCGCAGGATAGCTCATATGAACACGTGGCTTGAGAAGTGGTGCAGAAGGGAGGGATTCAAATTACTGGGACATTGGAACCGGTTCTGGGGAAGGTCTGCACCTGGGCAGGACCGGAACCAGTTTCCTAGGGGGAGTGTTTGCTAGTGCTGTTGGGGAGCGGTTAAACTAATATGGCAGGGGGATGGGAACCTATGCAGGGAGACAGAGGGAAGTAATATAGAGGCAGAAGCAAATGATAGAAGGAATAAAAGTAAAAGTGGAGGGCAGAGAAACCCAAGGCAAAAATCAAAAAGGTCCACATTACAGCAAAATTCTAAAAGGGCAAAGTGTGTTCAAAAGACAAGCTTGAAGGTTCTGTGCCTCCAATGCGAGAAGTATTCGTAATGAGGTGGACGAATTAACTGCACAGGCAGCAATTAATGAATATATCATTGGCATCATGGAGACATGGCTCCAGGATGACCAAGGCTGGGAACTCAACATCCAGGGGTATTCAACGTTTAGGAAGGATAGACAGTAAGGAAAAGGAAGTGGGGTAGCGTTGCTGGTTAAAGAGGAAATTAATGCAATAGTAAGAAGGACATTAGCTTGGATGATGTGGAATCTGTAGAGGTGGAGCTGCAGAATACCAACGGGCAGAAAACGCTAGTAGGAGTTGTGTACAGACCACCAAACAGTAGTAGTGAGGTTGGGGACAGCATCAAACAAGAAATTAGGGATGCGTGCAATAAAGACACAGCAGTTATCATGGGCGACTTTAACCTACATATAGATTGGCTCACCAAACTGTTAGCAATACGATGGCGGAGGATTTCCTTAAGTGTATTAGTGATGGTTTTCTGGACCAATATGTTGAGGAACCAACTAGAGGGCTGGCCATCCTAGACTGGGTGATGTGTAATGGGAAAGGAGTAACTAGCAATCTTGTGCGAGACCCCTTGGGGAAGAGTGACCATAATATGGTAGAATTCCTTATTAAGATGGAGAGACAGTTAATTCAGAGACTAGGATCCTGAACATAAGGAAAGGTAACTTCGATGGTATGAGACGTGAATTGGCTAGAATAGACTGGCGAATGATACTTAAAGGGTTGACGGTGGATAGGCAATGACAAACATTTAAACATCACATGAATGAACTTCAACAATTGTACATCGCTGTCTGGAGTAAAAAATAAAACGGGGAAGGTGGCTCAACCGTAGCTAACAGGGGAAATTAAGGATAGTGTTAAATCCAAGGAAGAGGCATATAAATTGGCCAGAAAATGCAGCAAACCTGAGGACTGGGAGCAATTTAGAATTCAGCAGAGGAGGACAAAGGGTTTAATTAGGAGGGGGAAAATAGAGTACGCGAGGAAGCTTGCCAGGAACATAAAAACTGACTGCAAAAGCTTCTATAGATATGTGAAGAGAAAAAGATTAGTGAAGACAAACAGCTCACTTGCGGTCGGATTCAGGTGAATTTATAATGGGGAACAAATAAATGGCAGACCAGTTGAACAAATACTTTGGTTCTGTCTTCATGAAGAAAGACACAAATAACCTTCTGGAAGTACTTAGGGGATCGAGGGTCTAATGAGAATGAGGAACTGAAGGATATCCTTATTAGGAGGGAAATTGATGGGATTGAAGGCCGATAAATCCCCGGGGCCTGATAGTCTGCATGCCAGAGGACTTAAGGAAGTGGCCCTAGTAATAGTGGATGCATTGGTGATCATTTTCCAATAGTCTATCGACTCTGGATCAGTTCCTATGGACTGGAGGGTAACTAATGTAACACTTTTTTTAAAAAAAAAAGAGGGAGAGAGAAAACGAATAACTATAGTGGGGAAAATGTTGGAATCAATTATTAAAGATGAAATAACAGCACACTTGGAAAGCAGTGACAGGATCGGTCCAAGTCAACATAGATTTATGAAAGGTAAATTGTGCTTGACAAATCTGGAATTTTTTGAGGATGTAACTAGTAGAGTGTTCAAGGGAGATGTGGTGTATTTGGACTTTCAAAAGGCATTTGACAAGGTCCCGCACAAGAGATTGGTGTGCAAAATTAAAGCACATGGTATTGGGGATAATGTGCTGACGTGGATAGAGAACTGGTTGGCAGACAGGAAGCAGAGAGTCGGAATAAATGGGTCCTTTTCAGAATGGCAGGCAGTGACTCGTGGAGTGCCGCAGGGCTCAGTGCTGGGACCCCGCCTATTTACAATATATATTAATGATTTAGATGAAGGAATTGAGTGTAATATCTCCAAGTTTGCAGATAACACTATACTGGGTGGCGTTGTGAGCTGTGAGGAGGACGCTAAGAGGCTGCAGGGTGACTTGGACAGGTTAGGTCAGTAGGCAAATGCATGGCAGATGCAGTATAATGTGGATAAATGTGAAGTTATCCACTTTGGGGGCAAAAACACGAAGACAGAATATTATCTGAATGGCGGCAGATTAGGAAAAGGGGAGGTGCAACGTGACCTGGGTGTCATGGTACATCAGTGATTGAAAGTTGGCATGCAGGTACAGCAGGCGGTGACTAAGGCAAATGGTATGTTGGCTTTCATAGCTAGGGGTTTTTGAGTACAGCAGCAGGGAGGTCTTACTGCAGTTGTACTGTGCCTTGGTGAGGTCTCACCTGGAATATTGTGTTCAGTTTTGGTCTCCTAATCTGAGGAAGGACGTTCTTGCTATTGAAGTAGTGCAGCGAAGGTTCACCAGACTGATTCCCGGGATGGCAGGACTGACACATGAGGAGACACTGGATCGACTGGGCCTTTATTCACTGGAGTTTAGAAGGATGAGAGGGGATC
The DNA here is from genome assembly GCF_044704955.1 of Pristiophorus japonicus. NCBI lineage: Eukaryota > Metazoa > Chordata > Chondrichthyes > Pristiophoridae > Pristiophorus > Pristiophorus japonicus. Next base: position 84,636,835 of record NC_091989.1, on the reverse strand, counting down.
TCAGAAATATATAAAATTCTGACGGGACTGGACAGGTTAGATGCAGGAAGAATGTTCCCGATGTTGGGGAAGTCCAGAACCACGGGACACAGTCCAAGGATAAGGGGTAAGCCATTTAGGACTGAGATGAGGTGAAACTTCTTCACTCAGAGAGTTGTTAACCTGTGGAATTCCCAAAGCAGAGAGTTGTTGATGCCAGTTCATTGGATATATTCAAGAGGGAGTTAGATGTGGCCCTTACGGCTAAAGGGATTAAGGGGTATGGAGAGAATGCAGGAAAGGGGTACTGAGGTGAATGATCAGCCATGATCTTATTGAATGGTGGTGCAGGCTCGAAGGGCCGAATGGCCTACTCCTGCACCTATTTTCTATGTTTCCATATTCCACTTGGATGAACGATGCAATAATTATTTAGTACTCGCCAGAGATGGCTATCTTGTTACCAAATGAAATAATGTCCGTAGGTCCATTTGGATGCCTATGAGAATGTTTGAAGGTATTTTGTAGATATGGGGATGTGTTGGGGATGAAGTTGTTGTCGTGTGCTTGTTTTCACCAAACATGATTTATGTTTGCAGTAAACCAAGTTTAGATTGTTCACATGATCAGGCACTGATTATTTAAGACAGAGGGCTGCAGGGTGCAGAGCGATGTGTTGAGTTGATGCCCATGTGCATAAGCTGGCCATTCGGCACGTCAAGACTCATTCACTGGAATTGATGAGCGATGAGTCTCTGATGAGCAGCCCTTCCAGCCACAGCAGTGTCATGCTGCCTCCTCCTTCGGTGAGAATCCTCGTCTTCCTTGTCGTCCTCCTCCTGAGGTTGATCATCCATCCCTGGTGGGAATGGCTGGCCCTCATAATGGCCAGGTTGTGCAGCATGCAGCAGACAACGGTGATCATGGAGACGACCAGGTGAGTACTGCAATGACCCTCCAGACCAAGGCAGTGGACACGTTGCTTCAGAACCCTGATAGTTTGCTCGATAATCCCCCAGGTTGTAGTATGGCTGGTGTTGTAGCACTGATCAGCAGGGGTGGTGGGATTGCGGAGCGGTGTCATCAGCCCTGGGGTCACACCATATCCTTTGTCACCCAAGAGCCAGCCGCGGCCTTCAAGCGGTGGCTTGATGGGTCATGGCACAGTGGTCTCCCGCAGGTTGAAGGCATCATGGCAGCTGCCAGGATAGCGTGCATTGATAGCAAAGATCATCTGCCTTTGATCGCATAACAACTGAATGTTGAGGGAATGGTATGCCTTGCGATTCTTGCAATTCTGAAAGATCTCTCCATTGTGGGGCGGAGCCCTCAATGCCACGTGTACAATCAATGGCCCCTTGAACCCTGAGGAAGCCCGCGATCCTGGTAAAGCCACGGATGCGCTCAGACCTGGTCTTCCCTTGACATGCTGAACTTGATGTAGTCCATTCATTTGCCGTAGAGAGCATCGATTACCTGGACTACAAACTGCGAGATGTTGCACTTATCGCCTACAGGACATTGGAAGGTACCGGTAGCATTAAAAGTTCAGTGCCATTGTCACTTTCACTGCCACTGACAGCAAGATCCTGATGCCAATATTAGCTGCCAGGTATGTCCGCAGAAGATTACAAAGTCCCGTGACCACCTCCCTGCGGAACCTCAACCTTCTAAGATTTTATTGAATGGTGGTGCAGGCTCGAAGGGCCGAATGGCCTACTCCTACACCTATTTTCTATGTTTCTATGTACCATTTAGTTGATATTGCCTCTTCTCATTCTTTCCACCAAAATGCATCAGGTCATATTTTTCTGCATTAAATTGCATCTGCCATGCATCCTCCCATTTCACCAGCCTTTCCATGTCTTCCTGAATGCTATCACTCTCCTCCTCACTTATCACTATATTTCCAAGTTTTATGTCATCTGAAAATGTTGAAATTGTGCCGAATACACCCATATCCAAGTCATTAATATATATCTGGAAAATCAGTGATCCTAGAACAGCCCCCTGAAGAACACCACTGTATACCTTCCTCCAGTCCAAAAAACAACTGTTCATCACTCCTCTCTGTTTCCTGCCACTTAACCTATTTCGTATCCAGGCTGCTCCTGTCTCTTTTATTCTATGGGCTTCAATTCTCCTGGCAAGCCTATTATGTGGCACTTTGTCGAATGCTTTTTGGAAATCCATGTACACATCAACTGCATTACTCTCATCAACCCTCTCTCTGTTACCGCATAAAAAACTCGATCAAGTTGGTTAAACATGATTTGCCTTTAACAAATCTGTGCTGGGTTTCCTTAATTAATCCACCCCTGTCCAAGTGACTGTTAATTTTGTCCCTGATTACTGTTCTCCAGTCCTCTGTCACCACCCCCTCATCTATGGAGTATTGCAATATTATGGCCAGTACCCTCCGCGATTTCTGCCCTCAATCCCCTCAGCAACCGAGGATGCATTCCATCTGTTCTTGGAGATTTATCTACGTTAAGTACAGCCGTCCTTTCTAAATCCTCTTTTTCAATTTTTATCCATTCAAAGTGTCTCCACTATCTCCTCTTTCCTTATGTCGATGACAGCATCCTCTTCCTTGGTGAAGACAGATACAAAGTACTCATTTAGTACCTCAGCCATACCCTCTGTCTCCATGCGTAGGCCTCCTTTCTGGTCCCTAATCGCACCCCCCCCCCCTTCCTTTTACGACTTGTATGCCTATAGAAGACATTTGGATTCCCTTTTATGTTGGCTGCCATTCTATTCTCATAACCTCTTTACTCCTCTTTTCTTTTTCACTCCTCTGACCTTTCTATATATATTATATATATATTTAGCCTGATTCTCAGATGTATTTGCAACCTGACATCTGTCATAAGCACTCTTTTTCTGCTTCATCATATTCTCTATCTGTTTCGTCATCCAGGAAGCTCTGACTTTAGTTGCCCTGCCTTTCCCCTTAGTAGACTGTATCCAAACTACTTCCTTTTTAAAGAGAGACCATTGTTCCACTACTGTTTTACCTGCCAACCTTTGTTTCCAGTTTACCCGGGCCAGATCTATTGTCATCCCACTGAAATTGGCCTTCCCCAGTTAAATATTTTTACTCTAGATTGCTCCCAGTCATTTTCCATAGCTGATCTAAACCTAATGACACTATGATCACTGTTCCCTAAATGTTCCCCTACTGACACTTGCTCCACTTGACCCACCTCATTCCCCAGAACCAGATCTTCGTCGGGCTGCAAACATACTGATCAAGAAATTCTTCTGAACACACTTCAGAAAATCTTACCCTTTGCTGCCTTTTACACTTTTACTATCCCAGTCTATATTAGGATAGTTGGTCTAGATTTATTTTCAGATTATTTTTAGCTTTAAGGCTCTTTAACTGTTCAGCTAACAATAAAACATGAACTCTTACCACTAAAAGAAACACTAACCACTAAATCACTAATGAATTAACTACTTGCACTAACCACCAAAAACTACTTTCACGAACCAATGAAGGAAATGCTTATTTGTAACTTACCTGCTGTGCTTCCCACTCCGTGCTGAATCGGTGTCACTTTTTGCGTTCTTCCCTCTGCTGCTGCCAGCCCTCCTGCTGTTTAAATCTGCCGCTCCGCTCTCGCTGGAATCTGTCGAATGGTCGCTACTGGAAAATCTCATACTTTTTGAAACGCGGTTTAGTTATCCTAGTACTTTATTTTTGGTCTTTACCTCATCTTATTCTACATTTACTTATAGGTAATTAACTTTTAGTCTGTTTAAAGTTTTTTTTTTACACGTTAACTTAAACGAAGTGCTAAAACACTGAACATAATCCTAAGAGATCAAAATTTGATTGCTAACGCCTGCTGATAATGCTGGTGTTTGGTGTTAACTGGTGTTAGGCGATTGGGAGTGGCGCTGGGTGCTGTTCACGGCTGACTTGAAATTCAGTGGTCATTTTGTAAGAGCGTTAAAACATAACGTGCCGCCAGCTGACGCCATGGAAATCATGATGACAGTATGCGTGCAACGCCTCCTTGCCGCCCTTCTCGAAACATTCACTTTTACCGCCTCACTTAATGGCTGGCGTCCATGATGCCTGAAAAAGTTGGACTGCAGAAGACAGAGAAACGAATCCAGGGCGTTATTTAAAGGGAGTGGTAGCCGGAGCTCAGAGGTCTCGGTCAGTGCTGTGTTTGATCCTCGCACGGACTGTAGGGTGTTGGCGTCTTACTGCTGTTGAATCTTTAGATTGACCACACATTTTCTTCCACATTGGATAAATTTGAAATCTCCATTTTGCTGTGATGGGGGCAGTGATGTCACATCACCGCGTCCTGTGGCACCAACTTTAAAGGCACCAGCTACAGAGACAGCTTAGGCCTAATGTGGATCCTCCCCAGAGGAGAGGCCCTGGACAATGGAGCAAGAGGCCTTAGACACGCAGGGTTTACTGCGCGCATTACTCTTATTTTGCGATGTCTGAGGAGCAGCGCTTAGAAGGCTGAGGTTCCGCAGGGAGGTGGTCACGGGACTTTGTAATCTTCTGCGGACATACCTGGCAGCTAACATTGGCACCAGGACCTCGCTGTCAGTGGCAGTGAAAGTGACAATGGCACTGAACTTTTATGCTACCGGTACCTTCCAATGTCCTGTAGGCGATAAGTGCAACATCTCGCAGTTTGTAGTACATTGTTGCATTCACCAGGTAATCAATGCTCTCTATGGCAAATGAATGGACTACATCAAGTTCAGCATGTCAAGGGAAGACCAGGATGAGCGCATCCATGGCTTTACCAGGATCGCGGGCTTCCTCAGGGTTCAAGGGGCCATTGATTGTACACGTGGCATTGAGGGCTCCTCCCCACAATGGAGAGATCTTTCAGAATCGCAAGGCATACCACTTCCTGAACATTCAGTTGGTATGCGATCAAAGGCAGATGATCTTAGCTGTCAATGCGCGCTATCCTGGCAGCTGCCATGATGCCTTCATCCTGCGGGAGACCACTGTGCCACGACCCATCAAGCCACCGCATGAAGGCCGTGGCTGGCTCTTGGGTGACAAAGAATATGGTGTGACCCCAGGGCTGATGACACCGCTCCGCAATCCCACCACCCCTGCTGATCAGTGCTACAACACCAGCCATACCACAACCTGGGGGATTATCGAGCAAACTATCAGGGTTCTGAAGCAGCGTGTCCACTGCCTTGGTCTGGAGGGTCATTGCAGTACTCACCTGGTAGTCTCCATGATCACCATTGTCTGCTGCATGCTGCACAACCTGGCCATTATGAGGGCCAGCCATTCCCACCAGGGATGGATGATCAATCTCAGGAGGAGGAAGACGAGGATTCTCACCGAAGGAGGAGGCAGCATGACACTGCTGTGGCTGGAAGGGCTGCTCATCAGAGGCTCATCGTTCATCGATTCCAGTGAATGACTCTTGACGTGCCGAATGGCCAGCGTATACACATGGGCATCAACTCAACACATCGCTCTGCACCCTGCAGCCCTCTGTCTTAAATAATCAGTGCCTGATCATGTGAACAATCTAAACTTGGTTTACTGCAAACATAAATCATGTTTGGTGAAAACAAGCATACGACAACAAATTCATCCCCAACACATCACCATATCTACAAAACACCTTCAAACATTCTCATAGGCATCCAAATGGACCTACGGACATTATTTCATTTGGTAACAAGGTAGCCATCTCTGGCGAGTACTAAATAATTATTGCATCGTTCATCCAAGTGGAACATAGAAACATAGAAAATAGGTGCAGGAATAGGCCATTCGGCCCTTCGAGCCTGCACCACCATTCAATAAGATCATGGCTGATCATTCACCTCAGTACCCCTTTCCTGCTTTCTCCATACCCCTTGATCCCTTTAGCCATAAGGGCCATATGCAACTTGCTCTTGAATATATCTAACGAACTGGCATCAACAAATCTGCTGAAGAAAATTCCACAGGTTAACAATACTGAGTGAAGAAGTTTCTCCTCATCTTGGACCTAAATGGCTTACCCCTTATTTTTAGACTGTGACCCCTGCTTCTGGACTCCCCCAATGTCAGGAACATTCTTCCTGCATCTAACCTGTCCAGTCCCGTCAGAATTTTATGAGAGATCTCCTCTCATTCTTAAAACTCCAGTGAATACAGGCCCAGTTGATCCAGTCTCTCCACATATGTCAGTCCTGCCATCCCGCGAATCAGTCTGGTGAACCTTCGCTGGACTCCTTCAATAGCAAGAACGTCCTTCCTCAGATTAGGAGACCAAAACTGAGCACAATATTCCAGCTGAGGCCTCACCAAGGCCCTGTACAGCTGCAGCAAGACCTCCCTGCTCCTATACACTAATCCCCTAGCTATGAAGGCCAACATGCCATTTGCCGCCTTCACTGCATACTGCACCTGCATGCCAACCTTCAATGACTGATATACCATGACACCCAGGTCTCGTTGCACCTCCCCTTTTCCTAATCTGCCGCCACTCAGATAATATTCTGCCTTCATGTTTTTGCCACCAAACTGGATAACCTCACATTTATCCACATTATACTGCATCTGCCATGCATTTGCCCACTCTCCTAGCCTGTCGAAGTCACCCTGCAGCCTCTTAGCATCCTCCTCACAGCTCATATCACCACCCAGCTTAGTTTCATCTGCAAACTTGAAGATATTACTCTCAATTTCTTCATCGAAATCATTAATGTATATTGTAAATAGCTGGGGTCCCAGCACTGAGCCCTGCGGCACCCCACTAGTCACTGTTTGCCATTCTGAAAAGGACCCGTTTATCCCGACTCTCTACTTCCTGCCTGCCAACCAGTTCTCGATCCACAGCAATACATTACCTCCAATACCATGTGCATTAATTTTGCGCACCAATCTCTTGTGTTGGACCTTGTCAAAAGCCTATTGAAAGTCCAAATACACCACATCCACTGGTTCTCCCTTGTCCACCCTACTAGTTACATCTTCAAAAAATTCCAGAAGATTTGTCAAGCACGATTTCCCTTTCATAAATCCATGTTGTCTTGGACCGATCCTGTCACTGATTTCCAAATGCGCTGCTATTTCATCTTTAATAATTGATTCCAACACTTTCCCCACTACTGATGTCAGGCTAACCAGTCCATAATTCCCTGTGTTCTCTCTCCCTCCTTTTTTAAAAAGTGGTGTTACATTAGCTACCCTCCAGTCCATAAGAACTGATCCAAAGTCGATAGACTGCTGGAAAATGTTCACCAAATGCATCCACTATTTCGAGGACCTCTTCCTTAAGTACTCTGGGATGCAGACTATCAGGCCCTGGGGATTTATCACCTTTCAATCCCATCAATTTCCCGAACACAATTTCCTGACTAATAAGGATTTCCTTCAGTTACTTCTTCTCGCTAGACCCTCGGTCCCCTCGTATTTCCGGAAGGTTATTTGTGTCTTCCTTCGTGAAGACAGAACCAAAGTATTTGTTCAATTGGTCTGCCATTTCTTTGTTACCCATTATAAATTCACCTGATTCTGATTTGTCTTCACTAATCTTTTTCTCTTCACATTTATATCGAAGCTTTTGCAGTCAGTTTTTATGTTCCCAGCAAGCTTCCTCATACTCTACGTTCCCTCTCCTAATTAAACCCTTTGTCCTCCTTCGTTGAATTCTGAATTTCTCCCAGTCCTCAGATTTACTGCTTTTTCTGGCCAATTTATCTGCCTCTTCCTTGGATTTAACACTATCCCTAATTTCCCTTGTTAGCCACGGTTGCGCCACCTTCTCCGTTTTATTTTTACTCCAGACAGGAATGTACAATTGTTGAAGTTCATTCATGTGATCTTTAAATGTTTGCCATTGCCTATCCACTGTCAACCCTTTAAGTATCATTCGACAGTCTATTCTAGCCAATTCACGTCTCATACCATCGAAGTTACCTTTCCTTAAGTTCAGGACCCTCGTCTCTGAATTAACTGTGTCGCTCTCCATCTTAATAAAGAATTCTACCATATTATGGTCACTCTTCCCCAAGGAGCCTCGCACAAGATTTCTAATTAGTCCTTTCTCATTACACATCACCCAGTCTCGGATGGGCAGTCCTCTAGTTGGTTCCTCGACATATTGTTCAAGAAAACCATCCCTAATACACTCCAGGAAATCCTCCTCCACCGTACTGCTACCAGTTTGGTTAGCCCAATCTATATGTAGATTAAAGTCACCCATGATAACTGCTGTACCTTTATTGCATGAATCTCTAATTACTTGTTTGATGCTGTCCCCACCTTCACGACTGCTGTTTGGTGGTCTGCACACAACTGTCAGTAGCGTTTCCTGGCCTTTGTTATTCTGCAGCTCTACTCATACAGATTCCACATCATCCAAGCTTACTGTCCTTCCTTACCACTGAGTTAATGTCTTCTTTAACCAGCAACGCTACCCCACCTGCTTTTCCTTTCTGTCTATCCTTCCTGAATGTTGAATACCCCTGGATGTTGCGTTCCCAACCTTGGTCACCCTGGAACCATGTCTCCGTAGTCCCTATTATATCATTTTCATTAATAGCTGCCTGCGCAGTTAATTTGTCCACCTTATTACGAATACTCCTTGCATTGAAGCACAGAGCCTTCAGGCTTGTCTTTTTAACACACTTTTGTGCCTTTTAGACTTTTGCTGTACTGTGGGTCTTTTTGATTTTTGCCTTGGGTTTCTCTGCCTTCCACTTTTACTGTTCTTCTTTCTATCTTTTGCATCTGCTCCCATTTTACTTTCCTCCGTCTCCCTGCATAGGTTCCCATCCCGTTGCCATATTAGTTTAACCCCTCTCCAACAGCACTAGCAAACACTCCCTCTTGGACATTTGTTCCGTACCTGCCCAGATACAGATTGTCCGGTTTGTACTGGTCCCACCTCCCCCAGGACCGGTTCCAATGTCCCAAGAATTTGAATCCCTCCCTCCTGCACAACTCCTCAAGCCACATATTCATGTTAGCTATCCTGCAATTCCTACTCTGACTAATATGTGGCACTGGTAGCAATTCTGAGATTATTACCTTTGAAGTCCTGCCTTTTAATTTAACTCCTAGCTCCCTAAATTCAGCTTGTAGGACCTCATCCCGTTATTTACCTATATCGTTGGTACTTATATGCATCACGACAAATTGCTGTTCACCCTCCCCCTCCAAAATGTCCTGCAGCTGCTCCGAGAAAATCCTTGACCCTTGCACCAAAGAGGCAACATACCATCCTGGAGTCTCGATTGCAGCCGCAGAAACGTCTATCTATTCCCCTTACAATAGAATCCCCTACCACTATAGCTCTCCCACTCTTTTTCCTGCCCTCCTGTGCAGCAGAGCCTCCCATGGTGCCATGAACTTGGCTGCTGCTGCCTTCCCCTGATGAGCCATGTGCCCCCACAGTACCCAATATCTGCTTTGGAGGGAGATGACCGCAGGGGACCCCTGCTCTACCTTCCTTCCACTGCTCTGCCTGATGGTCACCCATTCCTTATCTGCCTGAGTGACCTTTGCCTGCGGTGTGACCAACTCACTAAATGCGCTATTCACGACATCCTCAGCATCGCAGATGCTCCAGAGTGAATCCATGCGCAGCTCCAGTGCCGCAATGGGTCAGGTGCTGCAACAGGATACACTTCCTGCACATGTAGTCGTCAGGGACACTGGAAGCGTCCCTGGCTTCTCACAAAGCACGGGAGGAGCATGACACATGTCTGGGCTCTCCTGCCATGATTTATTCCTTGGATTAACTTAATTTGGCAACAATGTCAAAGGTTACCTACTGATGAGGAAATAAAAATTAAAAAAAAAAGATTAAATACTCACCAATCCACCAGCCAGTCACTTACCCGCTTGGCTGTGACATCATCTTTCGATTTCTTTCTACTACGTTGTTTACCTTCTTCCCCTGCACCTGCTCCAGCTAGCCTCCTCGACTCACCGCTCCTCGAACTGCCGCTGCTCCCGAACTCCTGGGCCTTTTATAGGCCTCCTCGACTCACTGCTCCTCGTACTGCCGCTGCTCCCGAACTCCCAGGCCTTTTATAAGCCTCCTCGACTCTCTGCTCCTCAAACTCCCGCTGCTCCCGAACACCTGGGCCTTTTATAGGCCTCCTCGACTACTGCTCGTCGAGCTCCTCGACTGCGCAACAATTTACATGAGCTTACATTGCAACAACCTAACCATCTCTGTTGACTATCGAGCAAGTGTTTGGTGCATAATACAAGTGCACATTGTTTTAAAAGCTCATATCTTCACAAGGTCAGCATTTGTGACTACCTTCCCACAGGTCTTTACTTTGTCTTAAAGGGGACTTTACCATGCCTTCCCTTCTCTCCCTTCCCACGCCTCCTCCTCAATGGCGTCTCAGGGCATTCACAAGGCTGGTAGTTGGTTGCTGACTTGGATCAGCAGCCACACATGATGGCCTAGCAGGATGTCCATGACCAGCTCGGGCCCTGGAAGACTCGGCTGTGGACTGTATAACCTCAGCATAGGTGGAAGCACACTGTTGTTGGTGGGGTGCGAAGGTGGAATGATGTCATCCTAAGAAAAGACATCATGGTCTAATTAGCCCAACAGGCTGATACTCTCCCAGGGCAGAGCATCATCAGCAGAAATCTGGGTGAGGTCAGAATCCTGCATTGGGTCGGCAAGGTTAGGTCCCCGTTCAACTGATGGGGCCCCAGACCGGATGACAATGGTCAGTGCATCCATTGAATCGATTTGCCTGTGCATCAGGAGTATCTGTGACTAATACACCAGGGAGCTGACTCAGGTCATCACGCACTGATGACATTTGAGTATGGAGGCCTACAATAGCATTGGTGCTCAATGACCATTGCAATGTCAGCCATAGCCAGTGCCACCATGTCTGGTACCCCATGGTCATTGTTTGCATCCAGCATCCGTTGGCATCCACCAAGGATGGGCTCGGTGGGCTGCTGAGAGGCATGAGCAACAGTTAAGGCTAACTCCTCCATCCTCCCAGCTAGTGCATCAAGACTCTTTGGCACCCTTGTGATCACTGTGCAACTGCAGGGATTGTCCTGCGACACCATCTAGGTCGGGCTCAGAGCGCTGCTGGGCATCACTCAGGCACGCACTCACCCTCCGAGGAGCTGGCCCCCATGCTTCCCCTCCCCCATGGTATTGCTGGAGGCCACTGGGTCCCGGAGCATCACCCACTTCCATCTCCCCCACACCCGTTGGTCAGCAGCGCTGCTGGCCCCGCTCTCCAACAGCAAAGTCTCCTGCGTGAGGTCGAAGAAGGTGTCATCCTCCTGCTCCACCTTGTCCTGTTGGTCATCGCTGCCAACTGTACCCCTGGAAAGTGCCCACGAAGGCCCTGGTGGACCTGGCTGGTCGTCAGAAAGTATAACAACAGAGCAGCGGTTACCTGCAGGGGAGGGGACCAGGAGTAGGAAAGGCTTTCGGGAATGCCAGTCGCATGGAACGTTGCACGCTGATGGCGTGAGGGCCAAGTGTCCTGCAGGTCGCTGCAAAGGAACTTAGCATACTGTCACTGTCCCGAGGGGGATTCGGTCACACCCACCGCCATCGCACCAACTTGGACGCCCATCAGGACAGTGATCCATTCTTCCAACGGACTGAGCACTTGGAGATCTGGCTCTCCTCCACCAGTCTGCATTTGCTCCCATCGGTTGTGTGCGAGCTTCGCCTGTAACATTAAACAGAAAATCGGAGTCACAGGCCTTCTATCAGTGTGTCCCAAGTGCCTTACATACTTTGCTGCATTTTACTCAGAGTCTTCACAGCTCGATGTAACTACCGTTCGCAGTGTTGGTAGTTACATTGAATATGGCAATGGCAATGGCAATGCTTCAATTAGGGGGCCAGGACCGAACAGCAATGGGGAGGCTGCAGTCTTCGAAATGCATATGAAGACTAAAGAGTCAGCATCATGAGGGCTGGGTCCGCAGAACCGAGTAACAAGGTTAACAGTGCATGCAGGCCCTTGCAGTGGGTGAGGCTGCAAATGGCAACCTTGACTGTGGCCTCACCCACTTAGAGCACAGATTCGGAAACACTACATTGAGCAGAGAGTGCACATTAAGGTCAGAACATAGCTTGGTGACGTTTGAAATTAAAGATACGCGCCCTCACTAACCGCGTCAGGTGGTTCCACTTTTTTCTACATTGCATAGCTGACCTTGGGGTGACGTCAATCGCAGACACTCGCTCCGCTATCTCCCTCCATAGCCTTTGGAATGTTTGGGGATGGGGTCTCCTCCCAGCCTCTGTCCTCAGCACCTGCCTACACTTCTCCAGGGTATCAAGGAGAGCATCCACTGCGGCGTCCGTGAACTGGTGGGCACGCTGGCAAGCTGCTGCTGCTGGGTCTGCCATGCTCACTGTCTGAGTGAGTAGGAAGCGATTATACCCACAAGGCGTTGACCCGACCAATCAACGTCTCAATTCAATCTAGGTGGCGCCACTATGTCTGGCGCAGCTCCAAATGCTGCCTAATGCCTGGATGTTGAGCCTGTGCTTAATGGCCCACTTAACGCAGCATAGCGTCTCCAGGTAAGTGTGCAACACCATGATTTTACGCTGTCATCAATTCTTTCGGTGTTTGGGGACTGTGCCTGAAGTGAGGCATTAAAATTTCTCTCATGCAGTGACAATGCCTCAAAAATGGCAGTACTGAATTTCGACCCCTAAATACTTACTGCCTCAAGCTTACACAAATCACTACATGTTAAAGGTAAAAATAAGCACCTCCTTCCCTCTCTGCACCGAATTCCCATTCTCACCAAATTCTAAACTTTCTACTCAGTTCACGATCCTCTCAGGGTCAGGTCATGCTGCGATCTGCGGTTACGCTCTGCTGCAGCCCGAAACCCTCAATCAGATTCCAGCCTGTAACTCACTCCTGGGTATCTGTTAATCTATATATAAACCACCCTGAACCCTCGATCAGATTCTAACCTGTAACTCACTCCTGGGTATCTGTTAATCTATATATAAACCACCCTGAACCCTCGATCAGATTCCAGCCTGTAACTCATTCCTGGGTATCTGTTAATCTATATATAAACCACCCTGAACCCTCGATCAGATTCTAACCTGTAACTCACTCCTGGGTATCTGTTAATCTATATATAAACCACCCTGAACCCTCAATCAGATTCCAGCCTGTAACTCACTCCTGGGTATCTGTTAATCTATATATAAACCACCCTGAACCCTCGATCAGATTCTAACCTGTAACTCACTCCTGGGTATCTGTTAATCTATATATAAACCACCCTGAACCCTCGATCAGATTCCAGCCTGGAACTCACTCCCGGGTATCTGTTAATCTATATATAAACCACCCTGAACCCTCGATCAGATTCCAGCCTGTAACTCACTCCCGGGTATCTGTTAATCTATATATAAACCACCCTGAACCCTCGATCAGATTCTAACCTGTAACTCACTCCCGGGTATCTGTTAATCTATATATAAACCACCCTGAACCCTCGATCAGATTCCAGCCTGTAACTCACTCCCGGGTATCTGTTAATCTATATATAAACCACCCTGAACCCTCGATCAGATTCCAGCCTGTAACTCACTCCCGGGTATCTGTTAATCTATATATAAACCACCCTGAACCCTCGATCAGATTCCAGCCTGTAACTCACTCCCGGGTATCTGTTAATCTATATATAAACCACCCTGAACCCTCGATCAGATTCCAGCCTGTAACTCACTCCCGGGTATCTGTTAATCTATATATAAACCACCCTGAACCCTCGATCAGATTCTAACCTGTAACTCACTCCTGGGTATCTGTTAATCTATATATAAACCACTGTGAACCCTCGATCAGATTCTAACCTGTAACTCACTCCCGGGTATCTGTTAATCTATATATAAACCACCCTGAACCCTCGATCAGATTCCAGCCTGTAACTCACTCCCGGGTATCTGTTAATCTATATATAAACCACCCTGAACCCTCGATCAGATTCCAGCCTGTAACTCACTCCATGATATGCGGTATTTTATATATAAACCACCCAAACCCATCAATCAGAACCCATCCCACAACTCGGTCCTGGGTATCTCAGTCTATCTCCTTTAGGGAGATATCTGTACACTGACTGTGCCCCTCAGCCTCTCCCTCGGGGTGATATATGTATCCTTTCTGGTATCTCTTAATTACACTCCCTCAGGGAGGTATCTACACTGATTGTGTTCCTCAGCTTCTCTCCCTCTGGGTGATATATGTATCCTTTCTGGTGTCTCTTAGTTACATTCCCTCAAGGAGGTATCTGTACACAGAACGGGTTCTCATTATCCCTCTCTCATGGTGTTATCTGCACTCTGGCTGGGATATCTCAGTCCCCTCTCTTTCTGGGAGATATCTGTATACTGAATGGGGTCTCTCATTCCCCTCTCTCTCAGGGAGATATTTGTAAACTGACTGGTGTCTCTCAGTCCCTCCTCTGTCCGGAGTTATCTGTACACTGACTGGTGTCTCTTGGACCCTCTGGAGATATCTGTACCATGATTACCAAAAATGTTGATTTCAAAGTTCAGAACAAGTTGGCATCAGCCATTTTGAATGAAGCATCATGAATGCACTCTATCGCACATAGTTCACAGCTCTAAGTGATGGAGTCACTAGAACCATGCTCAGTACAAACTGCAGGACTCTAACCATCTCCCAGCAACAGAGCCAAGAGCCAAACACAACTTACAGCAGAGATGTTTCACTTCATAACAAGGGATTGTTATGTAATTAAAAATATATTATCTTGAGACAATGCTTATACACACAACTGCACAACATGGCTCCCAGGTAGAACTGTGCAGAGCACATGGCTTTATTGTTATTACATCAGTAGTCCACTAGGTGGCTCCACAACAGCTTACTTGTATGTTTTACAGTGTTGGTAATTAAATGACACTCCCTGGCTGACTCACTGTTTTTGGTATTTGCCCTGCCCAGGAGTCGGTGTTAAAGCGCAGTTGACTAATGACAACCCTTCAGCAAGAGGTTTCCTTTTTCCAGCGGCTGCAATAAAATTGAAGTATCTCTCGAAAAGCTGCAAAGAGATCCAGCAAAAGTTCAACATAACAAAAGGTAAGGGATATCCACGTAAACATGGATTTAGGTGAGCACTCAGGTACAAATGGAGCATCAGCCAGTGACAACATTAAGGATTTTAGGGAGAACAGGGCCATGTCGGGAGGGAGGGAGGAGGACGATGAGGAGGAGGAGGAGGAAAGAGTGGGGGGGAGGGGGGTAGGAGGAGGAGTGGGGGCCGCACAAGGGCGGGAAGGTCCTACCCTTATACTATTTGACTACCTTGGGCTGCACCAAGCATCTCTCTGTCTTAATCTCTTCGTCATTAATCTGACTCCCATCCTGACTTGTGTGAACCATGGATGGGTTTTGCTTCGTATTGTCAACTCTGATCTTGGCTGAAGAAGCATAGGCCCAGACATAGCTTTGGAAGCTTCGAAAATAGAACATGAGAGTAAACTAGCAAGAAATATAAAAACATATTGTAAGAGCTTCTACAAGTATGTAAAAAGGAAGAGAGTAACAAAAGTAAGCATTGGTCCCTTAGAGGCTGAAATTATATTGGGGAATAAGGAAATGGCAAAGACTTTAAACAAATATTTTGTATCTGTTTTGACAGTAGAAGACACAAAAAGCATACCAAAAATAGGGATGATAAGAGTGAGGAACTTAAAGTAATTATCAGTAGAGAAAACATACTTGAGGAACTAAAATCCAACAAAACCTGATGGCCTACATCCTAGGTTTCTAAAAGAAGTGACTGCAGAGATAGTGGATGTATTGGTTGTGATCTTCCTTTAAATTCCCTGGATTCTAGAACGACCACAGGGCAGCGCGGAATGGCCGCCGAGTCTCCGCCATTTTAAACGTTACTCTTCCTCAGGGTCGGAGCAGTGTAGGGGACTGCTCCGCTGGTTTTCCTGCTGTGGCGTGCATGTGCTGACCCCTTACTGATTGTTGGCAGACCCCTCCTGAAATTGCCTTGTGGGAAATATCCCTATTCCACTCCTTGTTGGTCAGCGTGCAGCCGCCCTTAAAGGGGAGGTGGCACTGCCGATGACATCACTTTATTTTTTATTGGCAGTCGGCCCAAAAATTATGCCCCCGGGTTCGGCGGTGGGAAATTTCAGCCCCAGGAAGTCTTACCACAATTATACAGGGGTTTAGCGACACCACATCTGGAGTAGTGTGCACAGTTTTGGTTCCTTACCTGAGAAAGTATGTACATGCCTGAGAGGCGGTGCAATGAAGGTTCACAAGATTGATTCCTGGGAAGAGAGGGTTGTTCTATGAGGAGAGATTGAGTAGATTGGGCCTATATTCGCTGGAGTTTAGAAGATTGAGAGGCGATCTCATTGAAACATGTAAGATTCTGTGGGTGATTGACAGGGTTGATGCTGAGAAGTTGTTTCCCTTGGCTGGAGAGTCGAGAGCTAGGGGACGTAGTCTCAGGATAAGTGGTCAGCCCTTTAAGACTCAGATGAGGAGGAATATCTTTACTCAGAGGGTTATGAATCTTTGGAATTCTCTATCCATAAGACTGTGGATGCTGAGTAACTGAGTATATTCAAGGCTGAGATAGATAGATTTTTGGACATCAGTGGAATCCAGGGATATGGGGATCAGGCGGGAAAGTGGAGTTGAGGTTGAAGATCAGCCATGATCTCATATAATGGCGGAGCAGGTTCGAGGGGCCGAATGGCCTACTCCTGCTCCGAATGTTTGTGTTCTTATGTTCTTATCAGTCTTTAAATATGTGCGTCTCTTCGCAACCATCTCCATTATCGATAACGGCCCTTTCTTGCCCTGGGTGTTTATCAGTTTCCAAAATGTCTTTTGTTCACACACAGACAAAATTCAACTTCCTCTTTTCTCCACATTAGTGCTCTGGCTAAAATGCTAAAGCAAAGCACGCTGGGGTAGCCAACCATTTGGGACAATTTAAAATATTCTAACATTCCCTCCTTTTGAACCTGTGTGGAATCGCGCTTGGTCAGTTTTCACTTCACCCATTAACTTTATTTCAGGCCTTCACTTGAATCATATTGGAACACATAACTCGTCGAAGTTTAATTTGGGAAATACTATAGGTCATGACACAAACAGAGAAAATCATAATACATTGTACAGCAAGGTATAGTGCACCATATTTTCACAAAAACAAGGGTTTAAAAGATTATCCAGCTCTCCCTTTAGCCATATCCACCTTATGGATAATCCTTGGTAAGTATTATTTCTCCCTAGTCCTCAATTGACCCACTGTTATTGTTAACTCAAATGAACCCAATCCTTCATTTTGTACATCCAAATTCTATATCCCTCTTTAATTTAATATCAATCCCTCTGGTAGATATCAGTGTGTTAAGTCTAATTTGATTGTTTCATTAATTAGTCAGTTTCTCTATGGAGCATGTGTCAGTCCTATGATTTAAAACGTTTTCTAACTCTCTCGAACCACATTAACCATTTCATTTTCTGCTATTGTCACATAACTGAGCTTATCTGAGACCCGATCATCAGTGCATCTTCACCATGTATTTCCACATGCTAGTTACGTCACACACACACACAGCAGTATCCCAATATCATGCTACACATGACATTCAATACAAGCCATTCTTGGGCTTTCAGATGATCATGGGGCAGCAAGAGGGGTTAGTCTGAAGATCTTTGCTCATCTCCTCATGCATGGTCCCGATGTCTCGGGTAGTGGGCAGGCGATCAAATGCAGTTTTCTTATTGTTCAGTATAGGCAAAGACACAAACATCTCCTGGAGAAAGCTATCAATTAACTATTCTCACCCACACTTTCTTGACTGTCACTCAAATGTACATTATCCCAGATAGATATATTTTGGTGAATTGTGCCCTGTTAATTTATTCCAATTAACTTAAGAAAATGATTTGAGAAAAGTTCCCATTTGGTGGCGTAATGTTCCTGTTTCTATCTTATATCCTCAATCGCTTCCTCTCATTCAATTTTACACCATAATCACCATCTCATCTCATTCATCAGCCCCTTTACTGTCCAATACAATATTAAAGATCGAAAACTAGATTAAATGTTCCCACCAGGTCCAAGTTATTAACACAATAGGGCCGAAATTTCCCCCACCGCGTTTTGTATGTTTTTACCGCCACGCTAGTTGAGGTCATCTCTTGAGCGAAATTGTTTTTTTTCCACTTGGATCCGGAAGTTCCTCTTAATGGGGGCGCCAGGCTACCTGTTGGCGCACCGGCCGAAACCCGGGGGCATAATTGTTGGGCCGACATGGCAGTTGGCCGACAAACAAAACCTGGCGCCCTCCCATTTAAGGAAGCCACAGCCTCACTATACCACCGGGCGGGCTGAAGATTTTCACTGCGGAATTTTGTCGTCGGTGGTGGGGGTGGGGGATAGATCGGTGGTCCGCACTGTGATAACGCAGTTAACATGCTAACCACGGATCAGCAGCAGCGGAGTGGTGGTGGGGGTACAGGGTGGGATCGGGGCACCGTTGGGTCAACACAGGAGTGGAATTTTGATAATGGCAGCCATTATACGACAAGTCGGCGGCCATTGCACTCCGCAGCATGGCCGCTGATTTCCGGTGTTAACAGGCCTTAAGGGAAGGGGCAATTTCTTCTCTTTTTAATGTAAATATAAATTTTCCCTTCTCAAGGGCTTGAAACACCAATTAAAAACAATTTATCTTTATTAATTCCAATTTCAAAATAAATGATGGCTTGGTGATTTTACATTTGAGGCAGAAGTGCTTGCAATTACTTCTGAAGGTAACTCCCATATCTACCCCTCCCCCCCCAACCCCCTCCACACGAGCATGTTGTCTCGGAAGATAACAAATGTCTCTGAAAGGGTTAATGCCATGCCTTTGCGAGGCAAAACATTTAATTAGAATTGGCACTATGCTGTAGCATTTGATGTCTGACGGTTTCTGCAGTTAAGGTCATAGATTATTAAAGCTGCTGGATCTCTTGGTGCACTTTTTAACTCTGTAACACCATTTTATGTCAAAGAACTACTTTCGGTAATCCAGCAGCATCAACATTCAGGTGATCCTGAAAACCATGGTCCCCTGTTTAAAAGAAAAGAAACACAAAGAATGCATTGTGGTCTTTCTTGAGAGCCCGATAGTTAATTTAACTAATTAAGCGCCTTGGGACGTTTTACTACGTTAAAAGATGCTACATAAATAATAGTTGTTATTATTATTATTTGTCAAGTCACCATAGGGAAATATCCACTCAAATTAAAAACTTAAATTCAACAATGCCCAATATATAAGTTTACATTCAACAATACAAACAGTTATTGCTTGGTGAATTAAAAACAGTTGTCAGTGGAAAGGTTTAACTTCTTTGTCTGTTTGTAAGAAGATATCATTCGACGCAGTCACTTTATTTCACACAAACCTTATTAAACGCTGATGAATGAAAGAGAACCAAACTCCATTTTACTTTTCTTCTGAGTTAGTTCCGTCCAATTACATGATGTCACCAAATTGTTGCCCGAGAGATAGAAATTTCCACTTCATATCATTAAACATTTAAGAAATTCTAAACTGCAAATTTTTATATTTGATAGGCTCAAGCCCAGAATTATAAACCTTCACACAATTTACAAAACCCAGAATTTCACTCTGACAACAATAAAAGTTGGGGTTTCACAATTTAACAGATGTGTTGTCCTCAATAATTCCAATTTAATTCAGACCACCGACCAACCCTCCTATTGAATCACGGACCAACCCTCCCACAGACCCGCTGACCCGCACGCCCCAATGAACCAGGACCCACTGACCCGCTGATCTGCTGACCCAGGACCCACTGACCCAGGACCCACTGACCAGCCCTCCCGCTGACCCAGGACCCACTGACCAGCTGACCCAGGATCTCCATATCCGTCGACCCCCTGATCCATGACCCGCTGGCGCATTACCCACTGACATGCGTGACCCAATGAGCCGCCGACCCACTTTCCCAGGACCCACTGACCCACCTACAATCTTTAAAGTGTAATTTGTAAATTAGCTGAAACCCGAAAAACCCAGCTGCTGGTCAGTGAATGTCAAGCCAGTTGCCAGCAAAATGCCGATCTGAGCTGGGGCAATTCGGGAGGAGAGCAAATTGGTCCCCTTAACAAAGGGTGAGTGTGTGAATGGAGACCAGACTTCGAACCTGAGGGTGAATATATCTTCTATAATAATGCTCATGTGGTCCAAGGTCACTTACTGTGCCTCACTCTTCTTGTTACACTCAGATGGTCTGTATTACCTGATCAGCACAGACGGCGTCATTTACCAGACTTTCTGTGACATGACGACCAATGGTGGTGGCTGGACCTTGGTCGCGAGCGTGCACGAGAACAATATCTTTGGAAAGTGCACGACAGGTGATCGTTGGAGCAGCCAGCAAGGTAGCAATCCGAATATTCCAGAAGGAGATGCATCATGGACCAATGTGGTCACCTTTGGATCTGTCTGTGCTGCCACAAGTGATGACTATAAGGTATCTGTAGCTCAATGGTACCTGCCCTGGAATTGTTTAATGGGACAGTGAAGAGCGGCCTTTACTCTGTATCTAACCCGTGCCGTATCTGCCTTGGGAGTGTTTAATGGGGGGTCTGATTAATCAGATTCTTTCCCCCCCCCTCCCTGTTAATCAGACCCCCCCCCCTCCCTGTTAATCAGACCCCCCCCCTCCCTGTTAATCAGACCTCCCCCCCCCTCCCTGTTAATCAGACCCCCCCTCCCTGTTAATCAGACACCCCCCTCCCTGTTAATCAGACCCCCCCCCTCCCTGTTAATCAGACCCCCCCCCTCCCTGTTAATCAGACCTCACCCCCCCTCCCTGTTAATCAGACACCCCCCTCCCTGTTAATCAGACACCCCCCTCCCTGTTAATCAGACCCCCCCTCCCTGTTAATCAGACCCCCCCCTCCCTGTTAATCAGACCCCCCCCCTCCCTGTTAATCAGAACCCCACCCCCCCTGTTAATCAGACCCCCCCTTCCCTGTTAATCAGAACCCCCCCCGTTAATCAGACCGCCCCCCCCCCCCCCCCCGTTAACCAGACCGCCCCCCCATTAATCAGACCATGCCCCCCCCATTAATCAGACCGCCCCCCCATTAATCAATCCCAGTTGCACGTTGCCCTCGGTGCGCCTTTCCAACAATTGTGCTGGAACAGTTTTTCAAGCAGCAGAATGCAGAAAAAATCCAACTTACGGGGCACGATGCTACGTCATTGTCTGTGTATCACTTTGGGACATCCTGAGGTTGTGAAAGCTGCTATATAAAGTCTGTGGGGGAGACATTTGTTTTGACCAGGAATGATGCCGGTATCACCAGCAGCTGAAAATGGCTGCAATGCTAACAGGACAAAAATCATCCAGGGAATGGAGATTGTTGGCACAGTCCTTTCCTGCCTGTCAACGCCATCCTGGTGGTGTTACTGGAGGCATCCGAGGCAAAGTTTGTGTGCAGGTGCCGCGTTCGAGCCTCGCACAGCCTCTGCAAGTGAGGCTCTGGAGCTCGCAAGTCATTGTGGGCAATGGAGTGGCCTGAGAATTAAAGGGGCCATGATGCTAGATCAATTGTTGATTTTAAAGCGGACATTGATAGCATTTTGTTAACCAAAGATATTAAGGGATATGGGCCATATATGGGTATGCAAAATTAAATGATATTTAACATTAAAAAAGAAGTCCCAAATGTGAATATTCAGCAATACAAAAGCAAAATACTGTGGATGCTAGAATCTGGGATAAAAAACAGAAAATGCTGGAAATCTCAGCAGGTCAGGCAGCATCTGGGGAGAGTTAACATTTCGGAATGATGACCCTTCATCAGAACTGGAGAGTTTCGAAAAGAACAGATTCTTAATAAGCACTGAAAGGGGGAGGGGAAGAAAGAACAAAAGGGAAGGTCTGTGATATGGTGAAAGACAGGAGAGATTAGAGAGACAAAAGGGATGATGGGACAAATTCAAATGGTAATGCCAGGAGTTAGAAAAACATTAGTCAAGATAGGGTGTGAATAGCGGGATAATGACCGACTGCCATCAGAGACAAGGGAGCCAAAAATTGGCAGCGGTTGCGCTCTGAAATTGTTGAACTCGATGTTGGGTCCAGAAGGCTGTAAAGTGCCTAAACAGAAGATGAGATGCTGTTCCTCGAGCTTGCGTTGAGCTTTGTTGGAACAGTGTCGGAGACCGAGGTCAGAGTGGGAGTGGAGCGGAGAATTAAAGTGACAGGCGACCGGAAGCTCGGGGTCACACTTAAAGATTGAACGGAGGTGTTCCACAAAGCTGTCACCCAATCTACGCTTGATCTCCCCAATGTAGAAGAGACCACATCGTGAGCAGCGCATACAGTATATTAAATTGCAAGAAGTACAAGTAAATCACTGTTTCACCTGGAAGGAGTGTTTGGGGTCCTGGATAGTGGGAAGGGAGGAGGTAAAAGGGCAGGCGTTGCATCTTCTGGGCTTGCACGGGAAGGTGCTGTGAGGGTGGCAGGGGGTGGGGGGAGGTGCTGGGGGTAACTGCAGAATGGACCAGGGTGTCACGGAGGGAGCGATCCCTTCAGAATGCTGAGAGGTGAGGAGAAGGGAAGATGTGATTGGTAGTGGGATCACGCCAGAGATGGCGGAGGATGATCCACTGAACGTGAAGGCTGGAGGGGTGAAAGGTGAGGACAAGGCGAACCCCGTCCTGGTTCTGCGAGGGACAGGAAAGGGTGAGAGCTGACATGCGGGAAATAGAACAGACACGATCGAGGGCCATGTTAACCACTGTGAAGGGGACGACTCGGTTGAGGAAAAAGGAAGACATGTCGGAGGCACCTGTGTGGCATTGTCCGAGCAGATGTGACAGAGACGGAGAAACTAGGAGAATTGAATGGAGTCCTTGCAGGATGTGGGGTGGGAGGAAGTGTAGTCCAGTTAACTGCCACTCAGTTGGCTTATAGTGGATACTGGTCGATAGCCTATCTCCAGAGATAGGTACGGAGAAGTCAAGGAAGGGAAGGGAAGAGTTCTTCGGAGATGGACCATGTGAAGGTGAGGGAAGGGTGGAAATTGGATGCAAAGTAAATGAAATGTTCTAGTTCAGGGCGAGAGCAGGAAACGGCACTGATACAGTCATCAATGTACTGGAAAAATAGGTGAGGGAGGGGACCTGAGTAGGACTGGAATAAAGAATGTTCCACATATCCCACGAAAAGGCAGACATAGCTAGGACTCATGTGGGTTCCCATAGCAACACCTTTAATTTGGAGGGAGTGAGTGGAGTTAAAGGAGAAGTTGTTCAATGTGAGAATAAGTTCAGCCAGGCGGGGCTGGTGGATGAGGACTTGGTGGGCCTCTGCTCGAGGGGGAAGCGGAATGCCCTCAGGCCATCCTGGTGGGGGATGGAAGTGTAGAGGGATTGCACGTCCACGGTGAAAAGGAGACGGTTGGGGACAGGAAACTGGAAATTGTTAGTGATGGAGGGCGTCAGAGAAGTCGTGAATATAGGTGGGAAGTGGGAGGAGAAGGGGAGAAAAAATAGTCGAGATATAAAGAAATAAGTTCCGTGGGGCAAGAACAGGCTGAAACAATGGGTCTACCAGGGCTGTCCTGTTTGTGGATCTTGGGAAGGAGGTAGAAGCGGGCTGTGTGGGGTTGGGGAACTATGAGGTTGGTGGCTGTGGAGGGAAAATCTCCAGAGGAGATGAGGTCAGTGACGGTCTGGGAAATGATGGCTTGATGTTCAGTAGTGGGGTCATGGTCCAGGAGGAGGTAGAAGGAGGTGTCAGAGAGTTGGTGATCAGCCTGTGCAACGTCGAGGTCAGTTCGTCAAACAACAACAGCGCCACCCTTGTCAGCAGGTTTAATGACAAGGGTTGGATCTGAGAGTGCGGAGTGTGAATATTCAGCTCTTGAAGCTTAATTCCTTTCCTTTCCCCACAAAATGGGAGAAATGGCTCAGCAAGCCAGCAATGGGACACCCAGGGTCTCACACGAAGCGCTTCAGCTTTGTGAAGGGATTAACACTGCAAGAGAAGTCCTCTACCCACAGGGGCCAGGAGGCCCTCCAGAAAGAACAATGTTAGACCACATCACCGAGGCCGTGACTACCATCTGCGATCGAACTCCATATACCTACCTTTGGCCCATATCCCTTAATAGCTTTGATTAATAAAAAGCTAGCAATCTCCGATTTAAAATTAACAATTGATCTAGCATCAATTGTCATTTGTGGAAGAGAGTTTCAAACTTCGACCACCCTTTGTAGAAGTGTTTCTGAATTTCACATCAATTTTTAGACGATGCCCCCTCGTTGTAGAATCCCAACCAGCCTCTCTATCTACATAGAAACATAGAAAATAAGTGCAGGAGTAGGCCATTCGGCCCTTCGAGCCTGCACTTCCATTCAGTAAGATCATGGCTGATCATTCCCTCAGTACCCCTTTCCTGCTTTCTCTCCATACGCCTTGATCCCCTTAGCCATAAGGGCCATATCCAACTCCCTCTTGAATATATCTAACGAACTGGCATCAACAAATCTCTGCGGCAGGGAATTCCACAGGTTAACAACACTCTGAGTGAAAAAGTTTCTCCTCATCTCAGTCCTAAATGGCCTACCCCTTATCCTAAGACTGTGTCCCCTGGTTCTGGACTTCCCCAACATCGGGAACATTCTTCCCGCATCTGACCTGTCCTGTCCCGTCAGAATCTTATGTTTCTATGTGA
Source organism: Pristiophorus japonicus (assembly GCF_044704955.1). Taxonomy (NCBI): domain Eukaryota; kingdom Metazoa; phylum Chordata; class Chondrichthyes; family Pristiophoridae; genus Pristiophorus; species Pristiophorus japonicus. Next base: position 84,612,075 of record NC_091989.1, on the reverse strand, counting down.
TCCCCTCTCATCCTTCTAAACTCCAATGTATAAAGCCCCAGTTGACCCAGTCTCTCCTCATATGTCAGTCCAGCCAACACGGGAATCAGTCTGGTGAACATTCGCTGCACTCCCTCAATAGCAAGAACGTCCTTCCCAGATTAGAAGACCAAAGCTGAACACAATATTCCAGGTGACGCCTCAACAAGACCCTGTACAACTGCAGTAAGGCCTCCCTGCTCCTATACTCAAATCCCCTAGCTATGAAGGCCAACATACCATTTGCCTCCTTCATCGCCTGCTGTACCAGTATGCCAACTTTCAATGACTGATGAACCAAGACACCCAGGTCTCGTTTCACCTCCCCTTTTCCTAATCTGCCGCCATTCAGATAATAATCTGTCTTCACGTTTTTACCCCCAAAGTGGATAACCTCACATTTATCCACATTATACTGCATCTGCCATGCATTTCCCCACTCACCTAACCTGTCCAAGTCACCCTGCAGCCTCTTAGTGTCCCCCTCACAGCTCACGCTGCCACCCAGTTTAGTGTCATCTGCAAACTTGGAGATATTACACTCAATTCCTTCATCTAAATCATTGATGTATATTGTAAGGAGCTGGGGCCCCAGCACTGAGTCCTGTGGCACTCCACTAGTCACTGCCTGCCATTCTGAAAAGGATCCGTTTATCCTGACTCTCTGCTTCCTGTCTGCCAACCAGTTCTCTATCCACGTCAGTATATTACTCCTAATACCATGTGCTTTGATTTTGCACACCAATATCTTCTGTGGGACCTTGTCAAAAGCATTTTGAAAGTCCAAATACACCACATCCACTGGTTCTTCCTTGTCCACTCTACCAGTTACATCCTCTAAAAAAAATTCCGGAAGCTTTGTCAAGCATGATTTCCCCTTGATAAATCCATGCTGGCTTGGACCGATCCTGTCACTGCTTTCCAAATGCGCTGCTATTTCATCCTTAATAATTGATTCCAACATTTTTCCCACTACTGATGTTAGACTATAATTACCCGCTTTCAATCTTGCTCCCTTTTTAAAAAGTGGTGTTTCATTAGCTACACTCCAGTCCATAGGAACTGATCCAGAGTCGATCGAAAATGATCACCAATGCATACACTATTTCTAGGGCCACTTCCTTAAGTACTCTAGGATGCAGACGATCAGGCCCCGGGGATTCATCGGCCTTCAATCCCATCAATTTACCCTACACAATTTCCCGCCTAATAAGGATATCCTTCAGTTCCTCCTTCTTACTAGACCCTCGACCCCCTAGTGCATCCGGAAGGTTATTTGTGTCTTCCTTCGTGAAGACAGAACCAAAGTATTTGTTCAATTGGTCTGCCATTTCTTTGTTCCCCATTATAAATTCACCTGAATCCGATTGCAAGGGACCTACGTTTGTCTTCACTAATCTTTTTTTCTTCACATATCTATAGAAGCTTTTGCAGTCAGTTTTTATGTTCACGGCAAGCTTCTTCTGTTACTCTATTTTCCCCCTCCTTAATTAAACCCATTGTCCTCCTCTGCTGAATTCTAAATTTCTCCCAGTCCTCAGATTTTCTGCTTTACCTGGCCAATTTATATGCCTCTTTCTTGGATTTAACACTATCCTTAATTTCCCTTGTAAGCCATGGTTGAGCCACTTTCCCCGTTTTATTTTTACTCCAGACAGGGATGACCAATTGCTGAAGTTCATCCATGTGATCTATAAATATTTGCCATTGCCTATCCACCATCAGCCCTTTAAGTGTCATTTGCCCGTCTATTCTAGCCGATTCACGCCTTAAACCGTCGAAGTTACCTTTCCTTAAGTTCAGGACCCTAGTTTCTGAATTAACTGTGTCACGCTCCATCTTAATAAAGAATTCTACCATGTTATGTTCACTCTTCCCAAAGGGGCCTGCTAATTAGCAGGATTGCTAATTAGCCCCTTCTCATTACACGTCACCCAGTCTAGGATGGCCAGCTTCCTAGTTGGTTCCTCGACATATTGGTCTAGAAAACCATCCCTAATACACTCCAGGAAATCCTCCTCCACCGCATTGCTACCAGTTTGGTTAGCCCAATCAATATGTAGATTAAAGTCACCCATGATAACTGCTGTGCCTTTATTGCATGCATCCCTAATTTCTTGTTTGATGCTGTCCCCAACCTCACTACTACTGTTTGGTGGTCTGTACACAACTCCCACTAGTTTTTCTGCCCCTTGGTATTCCGTAGCTCCATCCATATCGATTCCACATCATCCAAGCTAACATCCTTTCTTACTCTTGCATTAATTTCCTCTTTAACCAGCAATGCCACCCTGCCTCCCTTTCTTTTCTGTCTATCCTTCCTAAATGTTGAATACCCCTGGATGTTGAGTTCCCAGCCTTGGTCACCCTGGAGCCATGTCTCTATGATGCCAATTATATCATACCCGTTAACTGCTATCTGCGCAGTTAATTCGTCCACCTTATTCCGAATACTCCTTGCATTGAGGCACAGAGCCTTCAGGCTTGTCTTTCTAACACACTTTGCCCCTTTAGAATTTTGCTGTAATGTGGCCCTTTTTGCTTTTTTGTCTTGGGTTTCTCTGTCCTCCAATTTTACTTTTCCTCTTTCTATCTTTTGCTTCTGCCCCCATTCTATTTCCCTCTATCTCCCTGCATAGGTTCCCATCCCCCTGCCATATTAGTTTAACTCCTCCCCAACAGCACAAGCAAACACTCCCCCTAGGACATTGGTTCCAGTCCTGCCCAGGTGCAGCCCGTCCGGTTTGTACAATGTCCCAAGAATTTGACTCCCTCCCTTCTGCACCACTCCTCAAGCCACGTATTCATCTGAACTATCCTACGATTCCTACTCTGACTAGCACTTGGCACTGGTAGCAATCCTGAGATTACTACTTTTGAGGTCTTACTTTTTAATTTAGCTCCAAGCTCCCTAAATTCGTCTTGTAGGACCTCATCCTGTTTTTTTACTGGCTGTTCACCCTCCCTTTTCAGAATGCCCTGCACCCGCTCCGAGACATTCTTGACCCTTGCACCAGTGAGGCAACATACCATCTTGGAGTCTCGGTTGCGGCTGCAGAAACGTCTATCTATTCCCCTTACAATTGAATCCCCTATCACTATAGCTCTGCCACTCTTTTTCCTCTCCTCCTGTACAGCAGAGCCACCAACAGTGCTATGATCTTGGCGGCTGCTGCTGCCCTCCCCTGATGAGTCATCCCCCCCAACAGTACCCAGAGCGGTGTATCTGTTTTACAGGGGGATGACCGCAGGGGACCCCTGCACTACCTTCCTTGCACTGCTCTTCCTGTTGGTCACCCATTCCCTATCTGGCTGTGTACCCTTTACCTGCAGTAAGACCAACTCACTGAACCTGCTATTCACGTCATTCTAAGCATCGTGGATGCTCCAGAGTAAATCCACCCACAGCTCCAGTGCTGCAATGCGGTCTGTCGGGAGCTGCAGGCCGATCCACTTCCCACACGAGTAGTCGTCAGGGACACCGGAACCATCACTGATTTCCCATATAGCACAGGAAGAGCATAACACGTGTCCGAGCACTCCTGCCATGATTTAACTCTTAGATAAACTTAATTTGGCAACAACAATGCTAAAAGGTTACTTACTGATAAAGAAAAGAAAAAGAAAAACTACTTGCCAATCACTTACCCCCTTGTCTGTGACGTCACCTTTTGATTTCTTTCTACTTTTTTGCCTCCCCGCTGCAGCTGCAGCAGCTCGCCTCTTGTAGGCCTCGGGGATCTCCCCGCTCCACCTTGGCGATGAACTCCCGACTCTGCTCACCAACGTTGGGCCTCTTGTAGGCCTCCTTGATCTCCCCGCTCCGCCTCCAATGACGAACTCATGACTCTGCTCACCGATGTTGGGCCTCTTGTTGGCGTCCTTGATCTCCCCGCTGCACCTCGGCAATGAACTCCCGACTCTGCTCACCAACGTTGGGCCTCTTGTAGGCCTCCTTGATCTCCCCGCTCTGTCTCCAATGACGAACTCCTGACTCTGCTCACTGGCGTTAGGCATCTTGTAGGCCTCCTTGATCTCCCCGCTCTGCCTCCGACGACGAACTATCTGTTCCCCTTAATATCCTGAAAACTTCGATCAGATCACCCCATAACTGTCTAAATTCTAGGGAATGCAACACTAATGTATGTGATCTCTCCTTGTAACTTAACCCTTGAAGTCTGGGTATCATTCTGGTAAACCTATGCTGCACTCCCTCCAAGTCCAATATATCCTTCCTAAGATGTGGTGCCCAGAACTGCTCACAGGACTCCAGGTGTGATCTAACCAGTGTTTTGTATAACTGTACCATAATTTCTGCCCCCTTATATTCTATTCCTTTGATATAAAGGCTAGCATTCCATTAGTTTATTTGATTATTTTCTGTACCTGTTCATGACATTTTAATAATCTATGTACATGAACCCTCAAGTTTGTTTGGACCTCCACTATTTTTTTAGCTTTTTAGCATTTAGAAAGTATCCTGGTTCTATCCTTTTTAGTTCCAAAGTGGACGACCTCGCATTTGCCGACATTGAAATCCATTTGCCACAGTTTTGCCCATTCACTTAATCTGTCGATATCCTTTTGTCATTTTTTTGCTTCTATCTACACTGCCTACAATGTTGCCTATCATTCTGTTATTGGCAAATTTGGATATATGACTTTCTATGCCATCATCTAAGTCATTAATAAATATTGTGAATAGTTAAGGCCCGAACACAGATCCCTGTGGGACAGCACTAGTCACATTCTGCAAATTTGAGCACCTACCCATTATCCTTTCTCTCTCCTGCTGCTCAGCCAATTTCCTAGCCAGGTCAATAACCTTCAATTTTGTGGGCTCCTACCTTAGATAACAGTCTCTTATGTGGAACTTTATCAAATGCCTTCTGGAAGTCCATATAAATAACATCCATAGACATTCCTCTGTCCAATACTTTAGTCACCTTCTTAAAAAATGCAATCAGGTTCGTCAAGCATGACCGACCTTTCAGAAATCCATGCTGGCTCTCTCTAATCAACTGAAAATTTTCTAGGTGTTCAGTCACTCTATCCTTAATTTCCTGACAAATGATGATAGGCTAACTAGTCTATAATTCCCTGGTTTCCCCCTCTCGCCATTCTTAAAAAGTAGAGTGACGTGCAATTTTCCAATCTAAGGGACGTTTCCTGAATCGAGAGAACTTTGGAAGATTAGAGTTCGGGCATCTGCAATGTGCTCACCTTCCTTTAAATCCCTGGGAAGGAAACTATCTGGCCCTAGTGATTTGTCACTCTTTAGTGCCATTATTTTCATTATTACTGTTAATTTTCTTACATTACTTATAATGAGTCCCTGTCCCCCGATTCAATATTAGTTTCTTTGGGATGCCCGGCATGCTATTCTCATCCTCTACTGTAAATACTGACAAAGTTATTATTCAACATTTCCAACATTTTAGGGTCCAACATTGCTCCTGACTATCCTCTTTTTCCTAATGTAACTGTAAAAATTATTTGTGTTGATTTTGATATCCCTTGCAAGTTTCTTTTCATGCTCCCTTTTTGTAGCTCTTATCTGTTTTGTGACCCTTTGATGCTCTGTGTATCTTTCCCATTCTCCTGGATCTGTGCTAGTTTATGCATTTTTGTCTGCGTTTTCTGTTAGTTTTATGCTACCCCTTTCCTCTTTAGGCATCCATTACTGTTTTTTTGGCAAGTCGAGCACTTGCCCCTTGTGGGTATAAACTGGTTCTGTATCCCATTAAATTATGTTTTGGACACCTCCTACTGAACTTCTGTCGATTTACCCATTAACAGATTTGCCCAGTTTACTATGGACAGTCTCTTTCTCATCACATTGAAGCCAACCTTACCCAAATCTACAATCTCAGTAGCTGTTTCACATTTCTCCCTTTCAAATGCTACATTGAACTCGATCATGTTAAGATCGCTGTTGGATAAATGTTCACGCACCTTATTGCCTCTCGGACATACTGGCCCAGAAATTCCTCTGGCACTATAGAATAGAAATTAAATGTGCACTTACCTTAAGCTGCTCGGCCCACTCGAGATCCCGGTCCGGTGGCTTCTTGTGACTGCGTGTCACAGCGCGTTCAGGTTGGGACGTCCGCAGGACTCACGTGGTCCTGGCCACCCAATCACAGGTAAGTATTTTCTCATTCATAGTAATAGGAGATTTGTAAGTTACGAATCTCCTATTACTATGAATGAGAAAAACCCCAAAATGCGCAAACACTATATAAAACATTTCAAAAACACCTCACATAATATACTAATAGAAATTAAAGTTGTTATAAATGTTTTTTAAAGAAAAAAATTTGCCGATTTAAAAAAAAAAGTTAGGGTTTAAAATAACATTACCTGAGTGGGCAGGGTTTTAACATAAATATGTTTTTTTAATTTTATTTTAATCATGTTTTTGATCATGTTTTTAAACTCTTACGCCTGTAACAGTAGGCTATGCGCCTGCTTTTATCAGGCGCAAGAGTTTTGAGGACATTGGCCGGGCAAGATATGCATAAATCCCGCAATCTTGCCCGTACAAATGTCCTCGCTCCCGATCTATGGATCATCTGTTGAGCTCCAGCTTGACAGATCGGAAAAGCCGTTTTTCAGTGCATGCACATTGAAAAACGGCTTTTCTGATGCCTTCCCGGGTCCGTAGAAACTTTGTACGGGCCCAGGATGTCGGAATTTCCATGCCAGTGTTGTCGAAAACTCTCCCGGACACACTCAGGAAATTCATTTCCTTTCTGACAGTGCAAGTCTGCGTATCCGAATCTGTATGAAAATTTAAATCCCCCATGAAAAACACTCTACCTTTGCTACATTTTTGTCTAATCTCTGCATTTATACAAACTAGCACTTCACAGCTGCTACCAGGTACTTCACCATCATCATAGGCAGTCCTTCGAAATCGAGGAAGACTTGCTTCCACTCTAAAAGTGAGTTCTCAGGTGGTTGCACAGTCCAATGTGGGAATTACAGTCTCTCACAGGTGGGGCAGGCAGGGGTTGAAGGAAAGGGTGGGTGCTGTATATGGTTTGCCGCACGCTTCTTCCACTTTCTGCGCTTGATTTCTGCATGCTCTCGGTGATGAGACTCGAGGTGCTCAGCACCCTCCCGGATGCTCTTCCTCCATTTTGGGTGCTCTTGAGCCAGGGATTCCCAGGTACTGGTGGGGATGTTGCACTTTATCAAGGAGGCTTTGAGGATGTCCTTGATACGCTTCCTCTGCCCACTTGGGGCTCAGTTGCCATGTAGGAGTTCCAAGTAGAGCACTTGCTTCGGGAGTCTCGTGTCGGGCATGCGGACAATGTGATCTGTCCAGCAGAGATGGTCAAGCATGGTCAGTGCTTTGATGCTTGGGATGTTAGCCTGAGCGAAAACACTGACGTTGGTGTGTCTGTCCTCCCAGTGGATTCGTAGGATCTTGCGGAGGCAGCGTTGGTGGTACTTCTCCAGTGTTTTGAGTTATCTGCTTTATGTGGTCCATGTCTCTGAGCCATATAAGAGGGCAGGTATCACTACTACCCTGTAGACCATAAGCTTGGTGACAGATTTGAGGTCCTGGTCTTCAAACACTCTCTTCCTCAGGCGACCGAAGGCTGCACTGGCACACTGGAGGTGGAGTTCGACATCGTCATTGATGTCTGCCCTTGCTGATGGTAGGCTCCCGAGGTATGGAAAATGGTCGACGTTGTCCAAGGCCACGCCATGGATTTTGATGACCGGGGGTCAGGGGTCAGGTTGGAAGAGGACCTTTGTCTTACGGATGTTTAGTGTAAGGCACATGCTTTCAATACCTCAGTGAAGGTGTTGACGATGGCTTGGTGTGCGCAAGCATCATCCGCGTACTGTAGTTTGATGACCGATGATGGGACAACTTTGGATCTAGCCTGGAGGCGGCGAAGGTTGAACAGATTCCCATTGGTTCTATAATTTAGTTCCACTCCAGAGGGGAGCTTGTTAAAAGTGAGATGAAGCATTGCAGCAAGGAAGATCGAAAAGAGCGTTGGGGCGATGACACAGCCCTGCTTCACCCTGGTCTGAACATGGATTGGGTCCGTGGTGGATCATTGGTCAGGATCACGGCTTACATGTCATGTGGCGCAGGCGGAGGGTGGTGGCAAAATTTTAAGGGCAGCCGAAACGGAGGAGGACGATCCATAGTACCTCATGGTTGACAGTGTCAAAGACCATTGTGAGGTCAAAGAAGGCCATGTAGAAGGGTTGGTGCTGTTCCCTGCATTTCTCTTATAGTTGTCGCGCAGTGAAGGTCATGTCCGTTGTACCCCTTAGTGGAAGGAATCCGCATTGTGACTCTGGGAAGGAGCTCCTCAGCCACAGGGAGAAGACAGTTGAGGAGGATTCGTGCAATGACATTCCCAGTGGCCGAGAGCAGGGAGATTCCTCTGTAGTTTCCGCAGTTGGATTTGTCACCTTTCTTGAAGATGGTCATGTCTGAGATCTCCTGGCATGCACTCCTCCTTCCAGATGAGCGAGATGAGGTCATGCATTCGTGCCAATAGTGCCTTAGCAGGGATTCCATCCGCTTCCAAAGCCTTTTTGTTTTTGAGCTGACGGATGGCCTTTTCTACCTTGTGCAGGGCTGGGGTTTTTGCTGAGATGGTGGCGGGGAGCATGCTGCGGGATGGAGTCGAGAACACTCATGTCAAAGGCAGAGCCTCGGTTAAGGAGATCTTCAAAATGCTCCTACCAGCAGGTCCTGACTGCCTCAGTGTCCTTAATGAGAGCATCTCCATTCTTGGCCAGCAGTGGCGTGGGGCCTTGAGTGCTTGGGCCACAGGTGGACTGGACTGCGCTGAAGAATCCTCGCACGTCATGGTTGTCAGCCAGCTGCTGGATCTCCTGTGCTTTCTCCACCCATCATCTCTTCTTTAGTTTGCGGGTTTTCTGGTGGACCTCGGCCTTCAGCCGTCTGTAAAGCTGCTTTGCTGCTATAGGTTCAGAAATGACTTTGCGGTTTATTAGCTCCTGGATCTCCTGGTCATTCTCATCAAACCAGTCGTGTGTTTCCTAGTTGAGTGACTGAGCGTCTCTTTGCAGCCGCTGGTTATGGAGGCCTTTAGGGCAGACAAGGCGCTGTGGGCACTTTGCGTCTCGGGGTCATCGAGAGTCACCAGGTTGGAAGTGAGGCGCTGGCTGTATAGGGCTCTCTTAGCTGGGTCTTTGAGTGCCCCAGCGTTGATTTTCCTGTGGCATTGATTCTGTTGCCGTCGTTGTTACGGGGCTATATTGATAATGACAGAACGGATTAGGCGGTGGTCCATCTAGCAGGTGTCGGCTCCTGTCATGGCGTGGGTGATGCGCATGTCCTTGCAATGCCTGGCTTGAACGATGACGTAGTCGAGCAGGTACCAGTGCTTGTCGCAAGGGTGTTGCCACGATGCCTTGTACTTGTTGGTGATGACAAAGTCTTGTTCTAGGCATTTTGTCAGCAGCAGGGTACCGCTGGAGTTGGTTTTCCCTACCTGCCGCCCCCCCCCCCCCCCCCCCTCTGCCGATCACGCCTCCCCAGAGGTCTGTGTCCTTACCGACTCTGACGTTGAAGTCACCAAGAAGGATCAATTTGCCGCCCGGGGGGATTCAGGATAGGGATTGTTCGAGGCTAGAATAGAATTCCTCTTTGGTCTCATTTGTTCCGTCGAATGTTACGGCGTACGCACTGATAACTTTGGCACACTCATTCCGGGCTAGGGTGAGCCAGAGAGTCATGAGACATTCGCTTATCCCACAGGGGGAGTCTGTGAGACGGCCGACCAGCTCATTCTTGATGGCGAAGCCAACTCCATGGAGGCGGCATTCTTCTTCTGGTTTACATTTTCGGAAGAAGGTGTAACCTCCATCTTGTTCTTTGAGCTGGCCTTCCCCTGCCCGCCGGGTCTCACTTAGGGCGATGATGTCAACGTTGAAGCATCTGAGTTCTCGGGCAACAACAGCAGTGCGACGTTCCGGTCTGTCGCATTGGGGTTATCCATGAGGCTCCTGACATTCCAGGTCCCAAACTTCTTTCGAAGGGCGGAAGATGCCTGTGCGTGAGTTCTTTTAATGTGAGGTGGCCTTTGCACAGCGGCTACCACACGGGCTTAGCAGTGCAAGGTCTTGGTCCAGTGGCAAGGGGGGGTCCAAGACCACTGGAGACCAGGCTCTACTGTATAGGCCTAATTGCCAACAGTGGGATGTGAGCTGTAAGCACAGCGCTGAGCAGCACCTTCAGGAGAGGTGTTGGGAGATCTGAGGTGTGATGAGGGGTGGGGATGAGGGGCGCTTGGGCCCTGCTCCATTTTAGCTTCTCGAAGGGTCGTGGGAGAAGTTAGAGTGGCCGTCGCTATTACCCGCACCACGTGCCCACCGCCATTACCCGCACCATGCGCCTGACAGTGGCTCCGCCACTGCTTTCGCCTCTGCAGATTGGGCTGCCAGCTAAAGGGACTCCGGGACCGAAGGTCCCTATACACGACTCCCACTACAGTCTTAAATCTTTTCCTATTTTTTAATTGTACCCAAAAAGTCTCTAGTGCCTGTTTACCTCTCATTATATCCTCTCTTATCATTGAAGTGATTTCATCCGTATTCACTCAGGCTACTCCTCTCCCTCTGCTATTTTCCCTACCTGTCCTGTACACCTTATAATCTGATATATTTAGTTTCCAGTCCGGACTATCTGCAACCATGTCTCAGTAATGGCTACCGTGCCTGCAATTCATTCAATTTATTCCTTATACTCTGAGCGTTTGTATAAAGAAGGCTTATTTGTGCCACACACTTTAGCCTGTCCTTCAGCTCTGATGTTTTACTCACATGTTTCATATTTCTCTCTCCTTGTTTAATCTTTTAGTTTTCCCCTTTATCTGTAGTGCCTAAAGCATAATTTCTGACTGATACTCTACTCTCTTCCATTTCATTTGTTTTTGAATTACTATTTGCAGTACAATTTCCCCCTGAGCCCTCCTCTCCCTCCCCCCCCCCCCGCCCCCCATTTATTAGTTTAAAGTCCTTGTGACCGCCCTATTTATCCTTTCCGCTAGGACCCTGGTCCTAGGCAAGTTCAGGTGGAGCCCGTCCCAATGGTACAGTTACTTCCTGTCCAAGTGCTGGTGCCAGTGCCCCATGAAATGGAACCCCTCCTTCCCTCACCACTCCTTCAGCCACATGTTCACTGCCCTAATCAGTTCATCCCTACACCAATTTGCATGTGACTCAGGTAATAATCCTGAGATTATAACCCTTGAGGTCCTGTTCTTTAATTTAGCTTCTAGTTCCTAGTAGTCCTCAAACAGGATCTCTTGCCAACTCTTCCCGATGGACCACAACAACTGGATCCTCCCCTCCCCCTCCAATATCCTTTCAAGCCGGTTCGAGATGTCCCCCACCCTGGCACCAGGTAGGCAACACACCATGTAGGACTCTCGATCCTGCTTACAAAGGATGCTATCTGTCCTCCTAATTATAGAATTCCCTACAACTACCAGATTACACTTCCTCATCTCCTCCCCTGTAGAACAGTGTCCTGCTCCAAAGTGCCATGGTCCACATTCTGGCAGTCCTTCCCACAGTTTTATCGTTATCCTCACAGGGAGCACGTACATTGTACCTGTTGGATAGGATCAGTATCTGTTGATCCTCATTTCCTTTCTTACCTGGGTTCCCCTTACTCTGCACACTATTGTTCACACCAAACACATTCTGATCCTGCACCGCTCCAAGAGGTGTGACTGAAGTCTGGAGCAAACTCTCCAAATACTCCTCCCCTCCATTATGTGTCGGACTCGCACTCCAGATTAATGACTCTGAGCCGGAGAGATTTGAGACGGAGACATCTGTTGCAGACGTGTTGGCTTGGGAAAGTCTCGCTGTTCTCAAACTTCCACATTCTGCAGTCCAGACACACAACCTGCTCTGTCATGTCTTGGTCTATCCTTATTTTATTTAATTGGTTAAGTTTTTATTCAATGACTATTCATAGTTATATTAAGTGGTTTAACTAGATAAGTTATAAATTTAATAAGGTACATTATAGCTTCCCGCTCACAGTTTAAAACACTATCCTAGGTTAGAGAGAAAAAAGGAGGAGATGGTGCTAGCCATTCTTGGCAGGGGCATGGCTGAGCCCTTGGTCAATGGTGGGCTGAAAGAATAAGAGATACTGGTATCGACATAGGTTGAAGAAGATGACGACGAAGATGAAGATGAAGATGACATCAGTCGGATAGGCAAAGGCTCACACAAGGCAGTCACCAGAAGAATGCATACGGGTAATTAGCACATTTCTTGAGGTCACATTGGATTTATAGATGTGTAAAGGTGGATTGGAAAGTTTGCTTTGTGGAGGCTTTTATTTGAGCATTGTGGCTAAGAGGACGCTGTGATGGTCAGGTAGGGAGGGAAGGGTAAGGTGTGGGACACTTGGTGAAAGTGGAATTGGGGTTGTGGTCACTGGGATGGCAGGCGGGTGTTTCCATTGTGGATATCCCGGTCACAAAGGGGCTATCTGGGAATCGTCCTTCCGACTGCTTCACCCTCTTCTGCTTCATCCTATTCTGTGTCTTCTACTTCCTTCAGCAAGCCGATGTGTCTACCTGAAATAACTGAATAAAATGCTGGAAATACTCAATTGGTCCAGCAGCATCTCGACCTGAGACCTGAACTCTGTTTTTCTCTCCACCGATATTGGCTCACCTGCTGAGTATTTGCGGAATTTTCTCTCTTTTCAAAGGCCTTCATTTATCATGCGACCACTTGCAAACATCCAGCACAGCCTACATATTTAAACAAACGTGTAACATCTATTGCAGCAAGCTATCACTTCAATAAAATCAAGAAACCCAGTTTAAAACCTTGAATCCAAACTTACCTGAAAGATGTGTGTGTCCCTTTTAAGAGGTGCTGACATCGCCACAGTCAGCCTGCTTGGATGCTGGGTTAAACTGGTGTGCTTGGGACCCAGTGCTGAATTCAGCACTAGGGTCGAAGTTCGCACTGGTGACGTTAAGTCGGGGTTGCACCACGCCGCCATTTCTTCCAGCCTGGGGCTGCCAGTTACCGACAGCATAAAGGTATATAAAAACATAAGAATTAGGAGCAGGAGTCGGCTATTTGGTCCCTCGAGCCTGCTCCGCCATTCAATAAGGTCATGGCTGATTTTCTACCGAAACTCCATGCCAGCACAATCCCCATATCCCTTAATTACGTTAATATTCAAACATCTATCCATCTCTGTCTTGAATGTATTCAATGACTGAGCATCCACAGCCCTCTGGGGTAAAGAATTCGAAAGATTCACAATCCTCTGAGTGAAGAAACTTCTCCTCATCTTAGTACTAAATGGCGGACCCCTTATTCTGAGACTGTGACCCTGGTTCTAGACTCCTCAACCAGGAGAAACATCCTCCCTGCATCAACCCTTTCAAGACTGTAAGAATTTTGTATGTTTCAATGAGAGTGTTATGTCTCAAATAAAGCAACCTGACTGAGGACTGTAGACTTGAGCAAGTGTGACCTTTGTCTCTTTATTCTGACTCCAGAGTGCGGGCACAGCATGAGAGGCCTGCTTATATGCAGTGCTCCCAAGGGATGCTGGGATCCCTTGGGACTCCAGCAGATGCGCCCTCTGCTGGCGGTAGAATGCTGGTTAAAGGTGTTGCATACATAACAGAAATCATCTCTCATTCTTCTAAACTGTAGAGAATATAGCCCTACTCAATCTCTCCTCAAATGACAATCCCCCCGTTTCAGGAATTAGTCTGGTGAACTTTGTTGCACTCCTTCAATGGCAAGTATATCCTTCCTTATGTAAGGAGACCAAAACTGTACACAATACTGCATGTGTGGTCTTACCAGGGCTCTGTATAATTGCAGTAAGACATCTTGGGACTGAAATTTCCCTTTCCCTTAAGACCTGTCACCAATGCTGTAGAGTGGAATAGCCGGCGATTTTTTGTCGAATGGCCGCCATTTTCAAAATTGCCTTCCTGCGGTTTTCCAGCAGTGACCCGCGCCCTCCCCACTACCGCTCCTGTAAAGTCCTGTCCCTGCATACAGATTCACACGAGGCACATACTGAAGTCAAGGTCACTCAGGACCGGCACCTTTATTACACAGCTCTCAAATGCCACACTTGCCTGAGACCTGTCCTTATATACCTGTCTGGGACAGGTATCCAGTGTCTCCTGCAAGTGCACCCCTGGTGGTAAGGTAAGTTTGTGGTTACAGGTCATCTCTAGTTACAGTCATGTATAGCATGGTAAGATACAGTTATGTACAGTAGTGTGAGATACATGACATCACCCTTCCCAAAGGTCTTACTGTCTTTATAGGTTCAGTCTCTCAGGTGGTCTACGCTCTCGCGTGGAGCGTCTTAGTTGTGGTTCAGTTGTTTGCCTTGGTGCCTGTTTTTCTTTCGGTGTGATTGCTGGTATCTTGCCTGGGCTGTCTGTTTCGTTCAGTATGATTGTTGGTATCTTGCCTGGGCTGTCTGTTTCGTTCAGTATGATTGTTGGTGTCTTGCCTGGGCTGTCTGTTAGGATTGCCCTTTTCTCAGGTTGTTCTCTCTGCCTGTACACCAGGTGTGATGTGAGTTCCACATTGTAGTCTGCTTCTGGTTCAACAGTGTTGTTGGTAAATCTACTTTTGACTTGGTCTACATGCCATCGGCAGGTTTGGCCATTGTGCAGTTGTACTACCAGTAGCCTGTTTCCTTCCTTGCCTGTTACTGTCCCTGCAAGCCATTTGGGACTCCTGCCACAATTTAGCACAAACACTCTGTCCCCTATCTCATTCCACCTCCCCCTCGAAGTTCGGTCATGGTACTCAGTTAACTTACGATGCTTTGCCTCAACGATTTCATGCATGTCTGGGAGGATTAATGAGAGCCTTGTCTTTAAGGTCCGTTTCATCAATAGTTGCGCGGGGGGAACTCCAGTCAATGAATGCGGACAAGATCTATATGGCAGCAGCAGTCGCGACAGGCGGCCCTGCAACGTGGGACCTTGGATTTTGAGCATGCCTTGTTTAATGATCTGCACTGCTCGCTCCGCCTGGCCGTTGGAGGCCGGCTTGAACGGTGCCGTCCGAACGTGATTTATGCCGTGGTCACTCATAAAATCTTGGAATTCTGCGCTGGTGAAGCACGGACCATTATCACTGACCAATATGTCAGGAATGCCCTGCGTTGCGAACATGGTTCCAAGGCTCTCCACAGTGGTGGAGGTGGTGCTCGAGTTTAAACTGGTGCATTCGATCCACTTTGAAAATGCATCTACAACTACGAGGAGCATTTTGTCCATGATTGGGCCCGCATAGTCTACGTGCACCCGCGACCAGGGGCTCGGGGGGCCTCCCTGGGGGCATTACTGAGTTGGGCACAAATGGTGCTCCGTCGGACGCAGAGCTCCAAGTCTGCGTCAATGCAAGGCCACCAGACGTGGGATCTGGCTATGGCCTTCATGAGAACGATCCCCGGGTGCTCATGGTGGAGCTCCCGGACGAATGCCTCTCTGCCTCGCAGAGGCATAACTACTCGGTTGCCCCACATCAGGCAGTCTGATTGTAGTGACAGCTCATGCATGCGCCTATGGAAAAGTTTGATCTCCTTGGGGCAGGCATTGCGAGCCTCTGCCCAGTCACCAGTTAAGACACATCTTTTTATTAGTGATAACGTGGGGTCGCTGGTCGTCCAGGCACTGATTTGGCGAGCCGTCATGGGCGAACCTGTGGACTCAAAGGCATTGATTGCCATGTCGATCTCACAGTCCTGTTCATCAGACCCTTCCATGGTCGCCAGGGGTAGCCTGCTAAGTGCGTCGGCACAGTTGTCTGTGCCTGGTCTATGCCTTATGGTGTAATCGTAAGAAGCCATCATGAGTGCCCACCGTTGAATGCGCGCCGAGACATTAGCGTTTATTGCCTTGCTCTTGGATAGTAGGGACGTGAGGGGCTTGTGGTCGGTTTCTAATGCGAATTTGGCTCCGAAACGGTATTGGTGCATCTTTTTGACACCGTATATGCACGCGAGCACCTCCTTCTCCACCATGCCGTACCCGTGCCGTAACCTGGAGGCATAAGCTATGGGTTGTAATTTACCCGCACTATTGACATGTTGTAAAATGCACCCGACACCGTATGCTGAGCATCACATGTAAGAACTAGCTTTTTACTGGATCAAAGAAAGCCAAAACACTGTTGGAACACAGAAGGTTGCGTGCCTTATTGAAGGCGTGTTCCTGGGCGTCCCCCCAAAACCAATCGCACCCCTTTCTGAGTAGCACGTGGAGAGGCTCCAGCAGCGTGCTTAAGTTCTGCATAAAGTTACCAAAGTAATTGAGTAGCCCGAGAAAGGCGTGCAGTTCTGAGACATTCCAGGGCCTGAGTGCCAGACGAATTGCTTCGGTTTTGGACTCTGTTGGGCGGATTCCATCAGCGGCAATCCTTCTGCCCAAAAATTCAACCTCGGGCGCGAGAAACAGGCACTTGGATTTCTTAACTCTTAAGCCTACCCGATCCAACCGCTTTAGTACTTCCTCCTAATTGCAGAGATGGGAGTCGGTGTCCCTGCCCATGATAAGTATGTTGTCTTGAAATACAACCGTCCCCGGAATGGACTTGAGCAGACTCTCCATGTTGCGCTGGAATATAGCAGCTGCTGACCTGATGCCGAATGGGCATCGATTGTACATGAAAAGACCTCGATCTGTGTTAATGGTGGTGAGTAGCTTAGACTCATCGGTCAGTTCTTGCGTCATATATGAGGATGTGAGATCTAGTTTTGAGAAAAGTTTTCCTCCAGCCAATGTAGCAAATAAGTCCTCCACTCTGGGCAGCGTGTATCGGTCCTGTCGGGAGACTCTGTTTATGGTAGATTTATAGTTCCCACAGATTCGTACGGATCTATCAGGCTTCATGAGCTAGGAGTTCTCCGGGGACAATCCACAGGGGAAGTCGGTTCACTGTCCCTTTGTGTGTGACTGAGAGCATGGCATTGCCAAGGACTGGGACGATTTCTTTGGTATAGGTCCTTAGTTTGGTGTCGACCCTTGTGAGCTTTGGTCTGTCTCTTTTCTGCAGCCACAGCTGTTCAAATTGTTGAGTGCTCATGAGAGATTGACTCGCTCCTGTATCCAGCTCCATCTTGACGGGTATCCCATTGAGTAGGACCCTCATCATTATTGGAGGCTTCTTGTTGTAGGAGCAGTGGCCATTGATCGTGTTGACCCGCTGTATCTCGGTGTCCCGGGTACTGTCCCCACCATCTTCTAGTCCGCTTTCCGAACCAGCTGATTCGTATACCAGCCGAGCTGCCGTTTTTCTGCACATGCAGGCCAGATGAAATCGACACCCCCTTGATGAGTGCCTTCCCCCACATCTCCAGCACATTTCCATTGTTTCCAAAGGATGAGCTGCGTCTGGCTGATCTCTCTTGAGCTTCTCTCAGTTTGTAGTTGATTGCTCGCATTGTGGGTTGCTGAGGTGTGAACAGCCGTTCATGTGACCCTTGATGGATTCTGGCGCCATTGCCTGCTGTTGAGGGCCTGCTCTCCTGCCTTTGTCTGTGTGTGGGGGTAGCGGTTTGTTTCACGCTGTGAACCCCTTGTTCCGATGTTTCGTTAGTTATCATACCCGCAATGTAGATCAACCTCGTTTCTTCTTCTCCTGCCAAGAATGTCTGTGCAACCAGTGCTGCTGCCTCTAGGGTCAAGTTCTTGGTCTCTATGAGCTTTCGGAATATGCCTGCGTGGCCTATTCCTTCAATAAAAAAGTCTCTCGGTACTTCTCTCCTTTGTTCATCGGAGAACTCACATAAGCTAGCCAACCTCCGAAGTTCCGCCACGAAGTCGGGTATGCTCTGGCCCACACAGCGTCTGTAGTTGTAGAACCTGTGTCTGGCCATGTGTAGGCTGCTCGCTGGCTTCAGGTGGTCTCTTACCAGTGTGCTCAACTCTTCAAACGACTTGCTTGCTGGTTTCTTGGGTGCCAGCAGGTCCTTCATTAAGGCATATGTTTTCGAGCCACAGCTGGTCAAGAGATGAGCTCTTCTCTTGTTTGCCTTATCGTCGCCTAACCAGTCTTTGGTTATGAAGCTTTGCTGGAGCCTTTCTATAAAGTCCTCCCAATTATCTCCAGCATTGTATTTTTCATCTGAGCCGTTGGTCGCCATTCTGTGGATTCTGTAATCTCGTAACTCATCGCCAATGTAAAGTCCTGTCCCTGCAGTACAGATTCACATGAGGCACATATTGAAGTCAAGGTCACTCAGGACCTGCACCTTTATTACACAGCTCTCGAATGCCACACTTGCCTGAGACCTGTCCTTATATACCTGTCTGGGACAGGTATCCAGTGTCTCCTGCAAGTGCACCCCTGGTGGTAAGGTAAGCTTGTGGTTACAGGTCATCTCTAGTTACAGTCATGTATAGCATGGTAAGATACAGTTATGTACAGTAGTGTGAGATACATGACAGCTCCGATGCTGCCAATCCATCCTAAGTGCATCATCAGAGCACGCACCACCAATGTTCCCCCCGATCGTGAAATTCCGCGCTGAAAATGTTGCTCGCGCCGCTTGCAGTGCTTGTAAAATGACGGTGCCGCACAATTAAAGGGGAGGACTTACTGCCGTGGCAGCCATTATATATTTTTTGGTCGGCTGACTGCCAGGTCGGGCCGAGAATTATGCCCCTAACAGGCCGCCCCCTCTTGGGTGCCAAGCTGCTGGCCCGGCCCAAACCTTCCCTAGTGGCCCAGTGGACAGAACCTAAACAATTGCAGAGCTCGCAGCGGCCCTCCCCTTTAAGTGAACGGGAGAACTGTGGTGATGCGCCAGCGCGATGAGTGCCCATGGTTGACACTCCGCCCGCCCCCCACATCCGTCCCTCTACTTATCCAACATCCGCACATCGCCGCACTTCCGCCCCCATTATGACCGACTTCCGGTCCGCTTGGAAAAAAAAAAGCCAAAGAGCGGAATTTCGCGCAAAAGGCCACCACATCTACTGCGCAGGTTAAAAAAAAGTCGAAACACGGTGGGTGCACCATGTTTTTGGCAAGGGACAATTTCGGCCCCCTTTACTCTTCCACTTCAATCCTCTTGTAATAAAGGCCAACATACCATTTGCTTTCTTAATTACTTGCTGGACCTGCATGTTAACTTTCAGTGATTCGTGTACAAGGACACCCAGGTCACTCTGAACACCAACATTTCCCAATCTCTCACCATTTAAAAAATATTCAGATTTTCTATTTTACCTACCAAAGTGGATAACTTCACATTTCTCCACATTATATTCCATTTGCCATGTCCTTGCCCACTCACTCAGCCTGTCGACATCCCCTGGAAGCCTCTTTGCATCCTCCTCACAACTTCCATTCCCACCTAGCTTTGTAAGCACGAAAATGGCTGGCGTTGCGGGTCGTGGCACCAGTTGGTGAAAGAGCGGTGATTTAGTGCCATTTAATAGGGCAATGGAGGGTGCTGAGGGCAGCAATTTCTAGCCCTTTTTATCTTATCCACGCTGTTTCTGCACTATGTTATTATGGAATTGTAAGATTGCGCCTCCTCAATCTGTTTTTTCAGAACCCCGGGTACTATGACCTTCAAGCTGAGGACCTGTCTGTCTGGCATGTTCCAAATGGGTTGCATCCAAATCTGTGGAGAATTGGAGCTATCCTCAGATACCACACGGAGACGCAATTCTTTGTTACCCACGGTGGGAACCTCTATGAACTGTACAAAGTAAGTCATCCACAAATATTGTAACATGAGCTTCTTAAGCCATTCATTCCAAACCTCAAGACTCAATCATGCTCAAAAAAACCTCACACCTCTCACTGTCTCACTCTCTGAATATACCCCATACCCCTCACTGTAACACTGATATACCCCATACCCCTCACTGTAACACTGATATACCCCACACCCCTCACTGTAATACTCTTATGTAACCCAGGCCCCTCATTATAACACTCTGATGTACCCCCCCCCCCCCACTGCAACACTCTGAATATACTCCACACTCTGAATATACCCACATCCCTCACTGTATCACTCTCTGAATATACCCCACACCCCTCACTGTAACACTGATATACCCACACCCTTCACTAACCCTGATGTACCCCACACACCTCACTGTAACACTCTCATATACCCCACACCAATCACTGTAACTCTCTGAAATACCCCACATCCCTCATGGTAACACTCAAATGTACACCACAGCCATCACTATAACAATCCGATATACACCACATCCCTCATGGTAACACTCTGATGCATCCTAAACTTAACACTTTAATCTACATCACAATCCTCAGTGTAACACTCCGATATACAACACATCCCTCACTGCAACACTCTGATATACCCCGCACCCCTCACTGTATCACTCTGATGATATACCCCACACCCCTCACTGTAACACACTGTTATGCTCTGATATATCAGACAGAAGAGGAGGACTAGGCAAGTAGTTCAGGAGGCTCCTGAGTTCCTCTCGCTCTCCAACCAGTATTCTGTTCTGAGTACTGGTGGGGCGATGGTTCCTCTGGGGATTGCAGCCAGAACCAAGTCCACGGCACCATCGATGGCTCAGCTGCATGGGCGGGTGGGGGGGTTGTGTGAAGAAGAGTGGGAGAGCAATAGTGGTTGGGGATAATAGTTAGGGGATCAGACAGGCATTTCTCTGGCTACAGACATGACTCCCGGATGGTATGTTGCCTCCCTGGTGCCAGGGTCAAGGATGTCACTGAACGGCTGCAAGGCATTCTGGAGGGAGAGGGTGAACAGCCAGAGGTCGTGGTCCATATCGGTATCAATGACATAGATAGAAAGAGGGATAACATCCTGCAGGCAGATTTTAGGGAGCTATGAGAGAGATTAAAAAGCAGGACCTCATGGGTAGTAATCTCCGGATTGCTCCCCGTGCCACGCGCTAGTGAGTACAGAAATAGGAGAGTGGAGAAGATGAATGCGTGGCTGGAGGGAATGGTGCAGACGAGAGGGCTTTAAATTCCTAAGGCATTGGGACCACTTCTGGGGGAGGTGGGACCTGTACAAGCTGGATGGATTGCACCTCAATAGAGCCGGGATCAGTATTCATGCGGGAGGGTTTGCTAGTGCTGTTGGGGAGGGTTTAAATTAGCTTGGCAGGGGGTTAGGAACCTGCGAATGGATTCAGAAGGGAGAGAAGCAAAGCTAAAATTGGAAAGTAGAAAATGAATTTGGAAGACAGAGGAAACAAAGGCTAGAAAATAGACAACAAAGGGAGTTTGGCAGTGCTAAGTGATATATACTTCAATGTGAGGAGTATAGGGAATAAGGCAAATGTGCTGAGAGAACAGATAGACTCTTGGGAGTATGATATTCTAGCTATTACAGAGACATGGTTGAAAGAAGGGCAGGAATGGCAGCTCAACATTCCTGGTTCCAGGGTTTTTATACATGATAGAGAGGTGGCAAAAAGGAGGGCATTGCAGTATTGATTAAAGAAACAATTACAGCTGTGAGGAAGGATTATATGTTAGAAGGTTCATCAAATGAGGCCATATGGATTGAATTGAAGAACAAAAAAAGGGCGATCACACTGCTGGGTGTGTATTATACACCCCCAAACAGTCAGAGGGAGATAGAAGAGCAAATATATAGGCTAATTTCTGAGAAGTGCAAAATGTATAGGGCAGTAATAGTAGGGGATTTCAATTACCCGAATATTAACTGGGATAAAATTAGTGTGAAGGATGCGGAATTTCTAAAATGCATTCAGGAGAACTTTTTTCGCCAGTATGTAACAAGCTCAATAAGGGAGGGAATGGTTCTGGTCGTAGTTTTGGCGAATGAAGCTGGGCAGGTGGAAGGGGTATCAGTGGGAGAGCATTTTGGTTCTAGTGACCATAATTCAGTTAGATTTAGAGTAATTATGAAAAATGACAAAGCTAGACCAGGAATAAAAGTTCTCAATTGGAAAAAAGCCAATATTACTAAGTTGAAATGGGATTTAGCCAAAGTGGACTGGAAACATGTACTTGAAGGTAAATCAGTGTCAGAGCAGTGGTTGGGGGGAGGTTTCAGAGCAAGTATGTTCCCTTAAAGAAAAAGGGTGGCACTAACAAATGTAGAGCCTCCTGGATGTCGAGGGGCATACAGGATAGGATAAAGAATAAAAGAGAAGCTGATGATAGATGCTGAGGGCTCAATACTGCAGAAACTCTGGAGGGGTATAGAAAGTGCAGGGGTGCAATTGAAAAGGAAATCAGGAAAGCGAAGAGAGAGCATGAAAGGAAACCCCAAAGATGTTTTATAAATACATTAAGAGCAAGAGGATAACTAGAGAAAGAGTAGGGCCTATTAGAGACCATGAAGGTAATCTGTGTGTGGAGGCGGAAGACATGGGTATGGTTCTTAAAGAATACTTTGCGTCTGTTTTCACAAAATAGAGGAGCAATGCAGACACTGCAGTCAGGGAGGAGATGTGTGAAATATTCGACGAGATAAACATAGTGAGAGAGGAAGCATTAAAGGGCTTAGCAGCTCTGAAAGTGGATAAATCCCCAGGCCTGGATGAAATGTATCCCAGGCTGATAAGAGAAGGAAAAGAGGAAATAGCAGAGGCTCTCCATCATTTTCCAATCCTCTCTAGCTACAGGTGTACTGCTGGAGGACTGCTAACATTGTACCTTTGTTTAAACAGGGAGAAAGGGATAGACCGAGTAAATACAGACCAGTCAGCCTAACCTCAGTGGTGGGAAAATTATTGGAGAAAATTCTGAGGGACAGGATAAATCTTCATTTAGAAAGACACTGATTAATCAAGGATAGTCAGCAAGGATTTGTTATGGGAATATTGTGTCTGACTAACTTGATTGACCCTCCTTGTTACATCCTCAAAAAATTCAATGAGGGTAGTACGTTTGATATAGTGTATATGCATCTTAGCAAGGCTTTTGATAAGGTCCCACATCGCAGACTGGTCACGAAAGTAAAAGCCCATGGGACCCAGAGCAAAGTGACAAATTGGATCAAAAATTGGCTCTGAGGCAGAAAGCAAGGGGTAATGGTCGATGGGTGTTTTTGTGACTGGAAGGCTATTTGCAGTGGGGTTCTGCAGGTCTCAGTACTAGGTCCCTTGCTTTTTGTGGTATATATCAATGACTTGGACTTGAATGTATGGAGTATGATTAAGAAGTTTACAGATGACACTAAATTCGGCTGTGTGCTTGATAATGAAGAAGAAAGCTGCGGACTGCATGAAGATATCACTGCACTCATCAGGTGGGCAGAACAGTGGCAAATGGAGTTCAATCCGGAGAGGTGTGAGATAATGCATTAGGGGAAGGCAAGGGAATACACATTAAATGGTAGGACACTGAGAAGTGTAGTGGAACAAAGGGACCTTGGAGTGCATGTCCACAAATCCCTGCAGGTAGCAGGCCAGGTTAGTAAGGTGGTTCAGAAGGCAAACGGGATACTGGCCTTTATTAGCCGAGGCACAGAATACAAGAGCAAGAACGTTATACTTGAACTGTATAAACCACTAGTTAGGCCACAGCTTTTTGTTCATTTCTGGGATGTGGGCGTCACTGGCAAGACCGGCATTTATTGACCATCCCTAATTGTCCTTGAGAAGGTGGTGGTGAGCCGCTGCAGTCCGTGTGGTGAAGGTGCTCCCAAAGTGCTGTTACGGAGGGAGTTCCAGGATTTTGACCCAACGGCGATATACTTCCAAGTTAGGATGGTATTCCCATGTGTCTGCTGCCCTTGTCCTTCTAGGTGGTAGAGGTCATGGGTTTGCGAGGTGCTGCTGAAGAAGCCTTGGCGAGTTGCTGCAGTGCATCTTGTAAATGGTACACGGTGCGCTGGTGGTGGAGGGAGTGAATGTTTAAGGTGGTGGATGGGGTGCCAATCAAGCGGGCTGCTTTGTCTTGGATGGGGTCGAGCTTCTTGAGTGTTGTTGGAGCTGCACTCATCCAGGCAAGTGGAGAGTATTCCATCACACTCCTGACTTGTGCCTTGTAGATGGTGGAAAGGCTTTGGGGAGTCAGGAGGTGAGACACTCGCCGCAGAATACCCAGCCTCTGACCTGCACTTGTTGCCACAGTGTTTATGTGGCTGGTCCAGTTAAGTTTCTGGTCAATGGTGATCCCCAGGATGTTGATGGTGGGGGATTCGGTAATGCCGTTGAATGTCAAGGGGCAGTGGTTAGACTCTCGCTTGTTTGAGATAGTCATTGCCTGGCACTTGTGTGGCACTAATGTTACTTGTCCCTTTTCTGCCCAAGCCTAAATGTCATCCAGGTCCTTTTGCATACAGGCACGGACTACTTCATTATCTGAGGAGTTGCGAATGGCACTGAACACTGCTGTCAGCAGCGAATAGCTAGAGTACTGTGTGCAGTTCTGGTCACCACATTACAGGAAAGATGTGATTGCACTAGAGAGGAGACAGAGGAAATTTACAAGGTTGTTGCCTGGACTGGAGAATTTTAGCTATGAGGAAAGATTGGATAGACATGTTGTTTTCTTTGGAACAGTGGAGGCTGAGGGGAGACCTTATTAAGGTGTACAAAATTATGAGAGGCAGAGATAGAGTGGATAGAAAGGACCTATTTCCTTCAGCAGAGGGATCAACAACCAGGGGGCATAGATTTAAAGTTATTGGTAGAAGGTTTAGAGGGGATTTAAGGGGAAATTTCTTCACTGAATAGGTGGGGAGTGTCCTGAAAGGATGGTAGAGGCAGAAACTCTCACCACATTTAATAAATACTTGGATGTGCACTTGAAGTGCTGTAACTTGTAGGGCTACGGACCAAGAGCTGGAAAGTGGGATTAGGCTGGGTAGCTCTTTCTTGGTCGACATGGACACGATGGGCCAAAATGTCCTCCTTCCGTGCTGTAAATGTCTATGATTCTATACCCCACACCCCTCACTGTAACTCTCTCATTTTTCCGACAACCCTTACTGTAACGTTATGATGTACCCTGCACCCCTCACTGTAACATAAGAAATAGGAGCAGGAGTAGGCCATTTGACTCATCAAGCCTGCTCCGCCATTTAATACAATCATGGTTGATCTGATCATGGACTCAGATCCTCTTCCCTGCCCGCTCCCCATAACCCTTTACTCCCTTAGCGCTCAAAGTCTATCTATCTCCGCCTTAAATATATTTAATGACCCAGCCTCCACAGCTCTCTGGGGCAGAGAATTCCACAGATTTACAACCCGCTAAGATAAGAAATTCCTCCTCATCTCAGTTTTAAATGGGTGGCCCCTTACTTTGAGACTATATGCCCCCTAGTTTTAGTTTCCCCTGTGAGTGGAAATATCCTCTCTGCATCCACCTTGTCGAGCCTCCTCATTATCTTATATGTTTCGATAAGATCATCCCTCATTCTTCTGAACTCCAATGAGTATAGGCCCAACCTACTCAACCTATCTTCATAAGTCAACCCCCTAATCTCCGGAATCGTCCTAGTGAACCTTCTCTGAATAGCCTCCAATGCAAATATATCCTTCCTTAAATACGGAGACCAAAACTGTATGCAGTACTTTAAGTGTGGCCTCACCAATACCATGTACAATTGTAGCAGGTTTTCTCTGCTTTTATACTCTATCCATTTGCCTTCCTGATTACTTGCTGTACCTGAATATTAACTTTTGTGTTTCATGCACAAGGACCCCCAGGCCCTCTGTACTGCAGCACTTTGCCATTTTTCTCCATTTAAATTATAATTTGCTTTTCTACTTTTTCTGTCAAAGTGGACAACCTCACATTTCCCACATTATACTCCATTTGCCAAATGTTTGCCCACTCACTTAGCCTGTCTTTATCCCTTTGCAGATTTCTTGTGTCCTCCTCACAATTTGCTCTCCCACCTATCTTTGTATAATATGCAAACTTGGCTGCATTGCACTCAGTCCCTTCATCCAAGTCATTATTACAGATTGTAAATAGTTGAGCCCCCAGCACTGATCCCTGCGACACCTTACTAGTTGCTGTTTTCCAAACGGAAAATGATCCATTCATCCCGACTCTCTGTTTTCTGTTAATTAGCCAGTCCTCTATCCATGCTAATATATTACCTCAACCCTGTGAGTTTTTATCTTGTGCAGTAACCTCTTATATGGCACCTTATCTGGAAATCCAAATACATCACATCCACTGGTTTCCCCTTATCAACCCTGCTCGTTACATCCTCAAAGAGCTCCAGCAAATTTGTCAAACATGATTTCCTCTTCATAAAACCATGTTGACTCTGCTTGATTGAATCATACTTTTCCAAATGTCCTGCTACTGATACCTCAATAAAGGACTGCAGCACTTTTCCAACAACAGATGTTAGGCTAACGGGTCTATAATTTCCTGCTGTTTGTCTGCCTCCTTTTTAAAATAGGGTTGTTATATTTACGGTTTTCCAATCCACTGGGACCTCTCCAGAATCCAGGGAATTTTGATAGATAACAACCAATGCATCCACTATCTCTGCAGCCACTTTTTAGGCCCGAGGATGTAAGGCATTTAATCCCATTATTTTACCGAGTACTACTACTTTAGTGATAGTGATTGTATTAAGTTCCTCCCTCTCTATAGCCCCTTGATTATCCACTATTGGGATGTTTTTAGTGTTCTCTACCATTAAGATCAACACAAAATATTTGTTTAAAGTCTCTGCCATTTCCTTGTTCTCCATTATTAATTCTCCAGTCTCATCCTCAAGGGGACCAACATTTACTTTAGCCAGTTTTTTCCTTTTTATATACCTGTAGAAACTCTTACTCTTTTTATATTTCATGCTAGTTTGCTTTAATAATCTATCTACCCTTTTTTTATTATGTTTATAGTCATTCTCTGCTGGCGTTTAAAAGTTTCCCAATCCTCTGGCCTCCCAATAGTCTTGGGCACTTTGTATGCCCTTGTTTTCAATTTGATATCAACCCTTCTTTCCTTAGCTAGCCACGGATGGTTATTCCTTCTCTTACAGTCTTCCCTCTTATTGGAATATATTTTTGTTGAGAGTTATGAAATATCTCCTTAAATGTCTGCCACTGCTCATCAACCATCCCACACTTGAATTTATTTTCCCAGTCCACTTTGGCCAACTCTGCCTTCAGATCTTTGTAGTCCCCTTTATTTAAGCTTACGACGCTGGTTTGAGATCCAATTTTCTCACCTTCCAACTGAACTGAATTTGAAATTCAACCATGCTATGGTCAGTCATTCCTAGAGGATCAATAAGAACATAAAAACATAAAAAATAGGAACAGGAGTAGGCCATACGGCCCCTTGAGCCTGCTCCGCCATTCAATAAGATTATGGCTGATCTGATCATGGACTCAGTTCCAGTTCCCAGCCCACTCCCCATAACCCCTTATCCCCTTATTGTTTAAGAAACTGTCTATTTCTGTCTTCAATTTATTCAATGACCCAGCTTCCACAGCTCTCTGAGGCAGCGAATTCCACAGATTTGCAACCCTCTGACAGAAGAAATTCCTGCTCATTGCTATTTTAAATGGGCGGCCCCTAATTCTAAGATCATGCCCTCTAGTTCTAGTCTCCCCCATCAGTGGAAACATCCTCTCTGCATCCACCTTGTTAAGCTTCCTCATAATCTTATACGTTTCGATAAGATCACCTCTCATTCTTCTGAATTCCAATGAGTAGAGGCCAAACCTACTCAACCTTTCCTCATAAGTCAACCCTTTCATCCCCGGAATCAACCGAGTGAATCTTCTCTGAACTGCCTCCAAAGCAAAGTATATCCTTTCGTAAATATGGAAATCAAAACTGCAAGCAGTATTCCAGGCTTTTATACTCCATCCCCTTTGCAATAAAGGCCAAGATACCATTACTAGGAGATTGTTTATTAATCCTGTTTCATGACGCAGTACCAGATCTAAGATAGCCTGCTCCCTGGTTGGTTCGTTTATGTACTGTTCAAGTAAACTATACCGGATACACTATGAACTCTTCAAGGCTACCCTGGCCAATTTGCTTTGTCCAATCGATATGAAGGTTAAATCGCCCACGATTATTGTCGCTCCTGTTTTACAAGCCTCCATTATTTCTTGATTTATACTTCTTCCAACAGTGTAGCTACTGTTAGGGGGCCTAAAGACTACACCCACAAGCGACTTTTCCCCCTTATTATTCCTTATCTCCATCCAAACTGTAACACTATGTTGTACCCCACACCACTCACTGTAACACTATGATTATGCCACTCCCTTCATGGTAACTCTCTGATGTAGCCCACACCCCTGATGTTGTGAACTCCACAATAAAGGAGCCAGTGACTAATTGATGCAAACAGCTCTACTATTCCCAACTGTTCCTCATGAATTTTAGAAGTTTACCTGTTTCTTCCCCATTTCAAATTGCAGAGGTTTCCCGTGAAATTTGGTATTGGATCGTGTATTACCAATAATGGACCATCAGTTCCCATCCAATATGACCATGGAAGTGACTCCACTGTGAAAAAGCTCTATGCTCCGAACAGTCAATGTAAGTTGGGGCATGTGAACAATGTAAAACACTGCTCTTCCACCTGCACCGCGCATCACCCTGTGCCCTTCATTGTCTTTTTCCGGTCTGGGACCTGGGCCCAAACCCAATCCCAGGGAGGGACTGGGTGCCTCAGTGTGTCACTCAGACACCCTCCTCCACCCCCCACCCCCCCCCCCCCTGTGGAACCTGGGCCCAAACCCAATTCCAGGGAGGGACTGGTTGTTGAGTGTGTCAGACACTGTCCGTTCTGGATTAAAATGTTTGCAGTCCTGCTGTATGGAGGTCATTTGAACACATCTGCACAGAAATCAAGGAAACAAGTTCTGATAACTGCTGGCTCCAGCTCCCTCTACTTGTCTGAATACAAATTTGTTGTAGAACCACCTAGTGGACGACTGATGTAATAATAATAAAACATGTGCTCTGCACAGTTCTACCTGGGAGCCATGTTGTGCAGTTGTGTGCATAAGTTGTGTGCATAAGCTGTGTCTCAAGGTATCACAGATTGGGGTAGAGGATGCGATTTTAGGATTCCCAGGCTGAACTTTTTGTAGGAGGATATTCCTGCCAACTGACGGAGAGACTATTAGTGGTTCTACATTTTGCAGAATAACTTAAAAATCCAAGGTCAATTTTGAACACACGTGGCTGAACTGTTGGCGTTGTCTGAGTCCAGATGGCTGCACCTATGTGAATAATAGAGCATTTGGTTGAGTTTCATCGTCACTGAGAGACCTTCCGAGCAAATGTTTTTCACCTCAAATATTGTTGAAGTCCCCAATGATGTAAACCATAATTGGGCGATTTTAGAAAGAAAACTGGCTATTTGCTTCACTGAAGCAGGCCCCGTGTTGCATGAAACCCTGAAAAATGTGCTTGGTTTCACCAAGCTGAAGGACCCATCAATGAAGGAGATTCCAGCACTACAGTCATGAGCCCCTGTAAATTGCAGAAAGTTATTGTTTTGGAACACTCAATCAATTAAATGATGAGGGTATCAGGATCCAATCATCGTCATTTTGGAAAATTTCAGGACCGAGCTTTGCGTGACCGCTTTGTTTGTGGGTTGAAAAATGAACGTCTCAGAAGGAATTTATTTACAACCACTAACTTGAATTTTAATTTAGCTTGTCAGACAGCTATGTCGATCAATATGGCTGACCAATAGTCCAGAGAATTTCGTGCCATTTCCAGTCGTCAGACAACCGAGGTGAATTGACTGCAGGCTAAAAGTAAAAGGCAGTTGGGCCCCAAGGTCTCAGCAACTGATCAAGGTAACAGAGCATTGGAGTCATGCTATCAGTGCCTGGGACAATACATTTCTCAAAGTTGTCCATATGTGAAGGCAGTGTTTCTACTGCAAGAAAACTGAGCAATTTACAAAGGCATGTCGAATGAAAAGTAAACCAATGCTGGAAGTAGAAATCGGCAGGCTCTACATTGCGTTGAATTAAGCAGCAAGATAAGGAGTTTCTGGAGATTCTCATCATAAGGAGCACAAATGTATCTAACAGCGATTCACAAAGTATCGTCATCTAAATAGATGTCGCAACAACCAGGATACCCCTGCAAATCGACACTGGTGCATACGTGAGCGTAGTATCAGAATCGCTATATCGTGACAAGTGATAGAGCTGCGAAACTACTCATGAGAGCTAATCCCTATAGTAGAAAGTGTCACCATACCAGTGAAATACATGGATTAGTATCAGACTTTGTCTCTTGTCGTAGTGGCAGGAGACAAGCCTGCCTTGATAGATAGAAATTGGTTGGGATCACTGAAGCTGGTTTGAAATCAGATTTTCTGTGTTGCATCGAAAGAGGATGTCATCAAACACCATCTGAAGTGTTCTGCGAAATGGGCAGTCTGATCCAAGACTTCAAGGTGAGTGTCAGAGCGCAGAAGGATGCAAGACCAGTTTACTGCAAGCCACGTTTTATATCATATGCACTCAAGGAGAACTCAAAACATTAGAAACTGGGAATTATCTCTAAGGTAGATCTGAGTAATTGGGCTACACCAATTGTTGTTCCTAATTCAGATGGTAAGATAAGGTTGTGTGGTGATTATAAGGTAACCATAAACTAGGTTCTAGAGTGCTATCTACCCAAAGCGTTGCCAAATGTGGAAGATTTGTTCACAATGCTGACAAGTGGCCAGATCTTCTCAAAGTTAAATATAACAAATGCCTACCTACAACTTGAGTTAGATGAAGAGTCCAAGTCGAGCTTGACTATAAATCCTCACCTAGGCCTATAGTTCAATAGGCTACCATTTGGAATCTCTTTCACCTCCGATATAGTCCAGGGGGTGATGAATCACATTTTGCAAGGGATTGAAGGGGTAGTGTATTTTTTAGATGACATACTCATTTCAGCACCAAACAGGCAAATCGATGATAAGGTGTTGAATGAAATGCTCAAATGGCTAGAGAAGCAAAGAGTACGAGTGACTGCTCGCAAGTGTGAGATGTTTCAAAACTCAGTGGAGTTCTTTGTCTACTCTGTGCCCTAAGAGGGTTTACATCCAACTGATGAAAAGCTGGATGCGATCAGAAATGCACACATTCCCAAGGACGTCTCTGAATTTTGATTTTTTTTGGGGTTGTTTGAATTATTACAGGAAGTTCCTCCCAAACTTGGCTACAGTGTTACATCCACTGAATGAGCTGTTGGGAAAACAGGTCCCTTGGATTGGTC
Organism: Pristiophorus japonicus; assembly: GCF_044704955.1. NCBI lineage: Eukaryota > Metazoa > Chordata > Chondrichthyes > Pristiophoridae > Pristiophorus > Pristiophorus japonicus. Next base: position 84,580,839 of record NC_091989.1, on the reverse strand, counting down.
AAAAGAATACGACACAGCATTCAAAGAGTGTAAAAGCCAGTTAGTAGAGAACACCATGTTAGTTCACTATGACGTATCAAAGCAGATTAAGCTAGCGTGTGATGTCTCCATACAGAGTTGGGTTAGTCATTTCTCATGTACTAGATAGTTGGGAGGTGAGACCAATTGCTTTTTCTTCACGCACTCTCTTGCCAGTGAGCAGAATTATGCGCAGATTGAAAGGGAGCTTTGCCATTGATTTTTGGGGTCAAGAAGTTTCACAAATAGTTATATAAAAGCAAAATACTGTGGATGCTGGAATCTGTAATAAAAACAGAGAATGCTGGAAATTTCAGTGGGTCAGGCAGCATCTGTGGAGAGAAAAACAAAGTTAACATTTCGGGTCGACTTTCCACAGATGCTGCCTGACTCGCTGAGATTTCCAGCATTCTGTTTTTATTTCACAAATACATCTTTGGTCATAGGTTCACCATAGTTACTGACCATAAGCCCCTGACAGCAATCCTCCACCCAAAGTCCCCAGTTCCAACCTTAGCTGCAGCCCGAATCAGTACCATTACAGCCACGGAAATGGCCTCCCAGGTAAAGGTTACATGTAGATTTTGATGAGCTAGAAGGACAGCAATTGTCCATAGTGATAGATAGACATTCAAACTGGGTAAAGTTGTTTCTGATGCGGATAATAATAACAAGCAAAACACTAGACAATTTGTGAAGATTGTTTTCTTCATCTGGACTCCCAGAAGAAATTGTTTCTGATAATGCGCCTTAATTTTGTTCAAAAGAGTTCACACAGTTCATGAGCAAAAACGGTGTGAAACATACCAAAGTTTCACCTACTACTCTGCTTCAAATGGTGCAGCAGAGCACACAGTACAAATTGTCAAACATGCCCTCATCAAGCAAATGTTGGATCCAAATCCAAAGAAATGTCAGTTGTTGTTGGACCACAAACTGGCTACTTTTCCGATTACTTATCGGAACACTCCTCATACCACTACTAGTAGAACTCCAGCAGAGTTATTTCTCAAATGACAGCAACGAATCAGCTTCTCGTTGTTAAAGCCAAACTTGGCACAGTCAGTAGAAAAGCAACAAGGCAGGAAGAGAGTAATAATATAGGTAGAGTAAGAGAGAGAAATGGGAAGTTGAATCAGAAGATTAGAGTCAAGAACCAGCACCATAAATGGTTAAAGTGGTTACCAGGAAGAGCAGTGACGTGTGGCCCTCGCATATATTTGGTCAAGATCTTTGATCATGGACAGGTTAGGTTTGTTCACATTGATCATATCTTACTGACAGGTGTGGAATGAGTTGAAAGTTGGGATGATTCAATTTATTCTGTTGAGTCAGATAGTCTTATTACAAGTGGAGTACCAGTGGCAAATCCTACATCAGATGTACCAGAAACAAGTCCAAGAAAAATCAGAATGTAAGTCCGTGTCAGGCAGACAAACAGTCTGAAAGTGTAGAGATTCCAAATGTCGATCAAGGTCAGCCCTTGGAGAAAAATTCTCCTCAGGCTCAGCCTAGAATGAGTCAAAGTCCTGCAACAAGATCGGAAAGTTCTGTTCAAGAAAGAAGGTATCCTCTTCGAAACAGAAAACCAGTGATTAAGTTTAATCTGTAAATATGGAAAATAAGTTATTGGCCCTGAAATTCCGACTCACCGGGTCCGTACGGAGCTCCTACGGACCTGGGAAGGCATCGGAAATGGCGGTTTCCTGCGCGCAATGCGCGTGCGCTGGAAACCAAAATTTCCGATCTGTCAATTTTCTGGCTTGACAGGTGGCCACATCTTGGGGGCGAGGACATTTTGTAAGTGGAAATTTCCGATTTTCACACTTACAGATGTCCTCAAAAATCTTGCACCTGAAAAAGCAAGCGCATAGCCTACTTTTACAAGCGCAAGTATTCACAAAAACATAAAATATGTTTTAATATATCATTAAAAACCCTCCCCACAACGGTAAGTTTATTTAAAAAAAACTTTTTTTAAAAATTGGGAAAATATTTTTTTAAGACATTAATAACTTTAATTTAAATAAATGTAGTGTAATTATTTTCTATTTTTTATTAATGCCTTGGGTGTTCGGGGCTGTGTTTTGGGTGTTTCGGGCACTATCACAATCATAGTAATAGGAGTTTAGGACGCTGCGGAACTCCTATTACGATGATACTTTACCTGATTGGCTGCCCGACCCATGTGACTCAAGCACTAGGCCTGCGCACGCGTCGACGTGCATGCGCTGCGAATCGCAGTAGAAGGTGGCCTCAGCATCGGAAAGTCGAACGTAGGCGCAGCTTAAGGTAGGTGCGTATTTTTTCTCTAAAATGACCGCGGGAACACCAAAACGGAATTTCAGGGCCAATATCTTTTGATGGTGTTACAGAACTGAATAGTAGAATTTGGAAACATAAAGTGGGTTCCATTTGAGAAATGTATACGAAGAGTTGTGTATACAATGCAAGTCATGTACAATTACGATTTGTTACAATTAACTTCTTCATTTAATGATGGGGAAGTGCTGTAGAGTCATCTAGAGATCTATTGATGTAATAATAATAAAGCCATGTGCTGTACAGTTCTTACCCAGGAGCCATGTTGTGCAGTTCTGTGTCTCAAGCGATCACAAAATCCAATCCAATTCAGAGTGCTTGTTAATGTGAAATAAACATTTCTTCCTGTTCCACAGCTCAGTTTACTCCAGGCTATGTCCAGTTTAGAGTTTTCAACAACGAAAAAGCAGCAAATGCTCTGTGCTCTGGGACCAAAGCTATCGGCTGCCACACGGAGCATGTGAGTATGTGGACTAAAAACAGAAAATGATGGAAATATTCAGCAGGTCAGGCAGCATCTTTGGAGAGAGAAACAAAATTATTAGGGTATATTTTTACTTCCGGACCCGCTGGGAGTGGGGTCGGTGGGGGGGCGTCTGGTAGCGCTATCTGGATTTCACTATTTGAAAGGGCAGTGAAAGCAGATTCAATAGTACCTTTCAAAAGAGAATTGGATACAGAAGGGGTGCCATGCTGCCTGTTGGTGGCCCGGCCGAACCTGGGGACATAATTGTCAGGCCAACCTGGCAGCCGGCCAACACAAAAGAACATGGCGGCAGTAGCAGTGCACCCTCCCCCTTTAAGGGAAGCTGCACCGCCGCTGCAGAAGGCCACAGCATCACTGGAGCACTGGGGAAAAGGTTAGGCCGAAGATTTTCCGAGGGGAATGTCACCATCAGAGGATTAGATTGGCGATGCGCATAGTGATGACACGCTTAACATCGATCGGCAGCAGCGAAGTGGTAAGGGGGGATTGGGGCACTGCAAGGAAAGCCGGGAGGGCAATTGGGCTAGCAGCGGCCATTCCACAAAAAGTCGCCGACCACTCCACCCCACTCCGCAGCGTTGCCACCGATTTATGGTGGTGATAGGCCTCAAGGAAAGGGCCAATTTTGGCCCCATAGAATTGAAGTGGGGAAGTTATGCTAAACCTGTATCAAACCTTGGTTATACCACACTTAAAGCACTGTGTACAGTTCTGATCATCATATTATAAAAAGGATATCGAGGCACTGGAGAGGGTGCAGAGAAGATTTACAAGGATGATACCAGAAATACGAGGGGATACATATCAGGAAAGGATGAACAGGTTGGGTCTCTTTTCTCTTGAAAAAAAGAAGGCTAAGGGGTGACCTAATAGAGGTCTTCAAAATTATGAAAGGTTTTCTTAGAGTGGATACTGAGAGAATGTTTCCACTTGTGGAGAAGAGAATAACTGGAGCCAATCGATAGAGGTAATATTCGTCTTTAAATTATGAAAGGTTTTGATAGAGTGGAGCAGCCCCAGGAACCAATGCGGTGCCAACCCAAGTGGGGACAAACGCAAAGTGTGATGTCACTGGAAACCAGGTAGCTGATTATATATTTTGCAGTGAAGCCGGGGCCCAGGGGCGGGTCGAGGCCGGGGCCCAGGGGCGGGGAGCGGGCCGGGGTCCAGGAGCAGGTCAAAGCAAGGGCCCGGGAGCGGGTCGGGGCCGGGGCCCAGGAATGGATTGGGGCCCAGGAGCGGGCTGGGGCCGGGGCCCAGGAGCGGGTCGAGGCCCGGGAGCAGGTCGAGGCCGGGGCCCAGGAGTGGGTCGAGGTCCAGGAGCGAGGTCAGGACCGAGGAGTGGTGCAGTGTGGGCCACCAGCGAGGGCGAGAGGCCTACACTGTCCTATGAAATCCAGAGGGAGAGGATGTGTAGAAAGGAGGATATGTGTGTACTAGGCCCATGCAATCGTCTTCAATCATCTTGGATTCCCTCGCCATTGGACCAAGACCTTGCTCTGCCAAGCCCATGTAGTAGCTGGTGTGCAACGGCCACCCCACATCAAAAGAAGTCATACACAGGCATTTACCAACCTGCAACCACCACACCGTACGGGCCCCCTGATTATCAAGTTCCATGACGAGTCCTTGAACAACATGGACCATTTTCCATACCTCGGGAGCCTACTGTCTGTCATGTTTGTAACCTTCACATAACTGTAACCTTTATGTAACAATACTGTACACTATATACACCTGAGAAATGCACACCTTGACCACAACGGGTGAACTTGTGGGAGACACTCCTCACCTGGTCATCCAGGTATATAAAGGGAGGTCCCACGCAGGGTCAGCACTTCTTGGTCCTGGGAATAAAGGTTCAGGTCACGTAGTGACCTTGTCTGCAGTACATGTCTCATGTGATTCTATAGTAAGGTGTAAGGACACCACATTTGGCGACGAGAAACGGGAATCAGCTACCCACGAGGATGGCCACCGGTCGCACAGAGGAATGGTACTGTGTTGAGGACTGGGACGATTTCGTTGAGCGGCTCCAACAGAGCTTTGTCACGAAGGACTGGCTGGGAGAGGAAGTGGCTGGCAAGCGGAGGTGCATCTACTGACCAGCTGTGGATCCAAGATGTATGCGCTGATGAAAGACCTGCTCGCACCAGAGAAGCCAGCGGACAAGTCCTTCGGTGAGCACCTCAAACCGGCGAGCAGTACACACATGGCCCAGCACCGGTTCTATACACACCAGCGGCGGGAGGGACAAAGCATATATCGGACTTCGTTGCCGACCTTCGGTGTTTGGCCAGCCTCTGTAAGTTCACAGATGCCTGCAGGGGGGAGATGTTAAGGGATTTCTTCATTGAGGGCATTGGTCATGCCGGGATTTTCAGGAAGCTTATTGAGACCAAGGACTTGACTTTGGAAAGGGCAACATTGATAGCTCAGACCTTCATGACAGGGGAAGAGGAGACCAAGATAATTTACGCGCGCAGCCCTGGTTCCAACGTGGCGATGGACCAGGGAGTTAACATTGTAAATGAGACTCAGAACCCCGCAGGCAGGCAAGGGCAATTCGACACCGCCCAGGCAGCAACAGACTCTAGGGTGGGCCAGCAACAGAGACAATGGCAGGGGGATCGGCAATTCACGCCATCACAAGGGACAATGCGTCCCGGGATGGGACCATTGACACTCAGCAACAGAGTGCTCAGGAGTAATCAAAGAGACAATCAGAGAGGAATGCCTGTTAACAGTTCCTTTGTTCACAACAATCTCAGCTCATGCTGGATGTGCGGTGGCAGACATGCTGCAAAAACCTGTAGGAACTGTAGGTTCAATTTATCTGTAGAAATTGTAACTTCAGTGGACATCTGGCCAGAATGTGCAGAAAGCCCATAGCGAGGATAGTTTACGAGGCAGAGGAACCAGACGAGGGGTCTGCAAGGCAGGGTGATGCTTGGGGCAAAGCTATGGATGCTGAAGTACCGCGGGTTCATGTGGCAGACGTCCACAGCTCGTATACCAAAATGCCACCTATGATGATGAAAGTTCTATTAAATGGCATCCCGGTACGCATGGAGCTGGACACAGAAGCCAGCCACTTATGAGTGCTCAACAATTTGAAAAACTCTGGCCACTCAAAGCTAACAGGCCCAAACTGGAACGTATTGACACGCAGCTATGGACGTACACCAGAGAGATCATCCCAGTACTAGGCAGTGCAAACTTGGTGGTCACACACAATGGATCGGAGAACCGGCTGCCACTCTGGATTGTCCTGGGGAATGGTCCCGCGCTCTTGGGGAGGAGCTGGCTAGTCGAGATGAACTGGAAATGGGGGGGATGTGCACGCCATTTCATCTGTGGAGCCGAAGTTCATGCTCACAGGTCTTACAGAAATTCGAGCCACTTTTTCAACCAGGTGTCGGGACCATTAAGGGCACCAAAATAGTGATGCGCAGCACCCCAGATGCCAGACCAGTGCACCACAAAGCCAGCGCCGTGCCGTATATGATGTGTGAGAGAATTGAGAGTAAGTGGACAGGCTGCTAAGAGAGGGCATAATTTCGCCTGTTGAATTCAGTGACTGGGCAAGCCCCATCGTTCCTGTCCTTAAAGCGGATGGCTCGGTCAGGATTTGTGGGGACTACAAGGCCACCATCAACCGAGTGTCACTACAGGACCAATACCCGCTTCCGAGAGCGGAGGATCTTTTTGCCACACTGGCAGGTGGCAAGCTGTTCACCAAGTTGGACCTCACTTCAGCGTACATGACTCAGGAATTGGCTGAAGAATCCAAACTTCTGACCACCATCACTATGCACAAGGGGCTATTCGTTTACAACAGGTGTCCGTTCGGCATTCGTTCAGTGGCCGCCATCTTCCAGAGGAACATGGAACGCTTGCTTAAATCCATCCCTGGAACAATCGTATTCCAAGATGACATCCTAATCATGGGTCGAGACACTGAGGAACACCTCCACAACCTGGAGGAAGTGCTACGCCGACTGCACCGGGCAGGCTTGTGACTAAAGAAGTCCAAGTGTATGTTTTTGGCCCCAGAGGTCGAGTTTTTGGGCAGGAGGGTTGCCGCAGATGGGATCCGGCCTAACTAATCCAAAACGGAGGTGATCCGTCATGCGCCCAGGCCCGACAACACATCGGAGGTGCCGTCATTTCTGGGACTATTGAACTACTTCAGGAACTTTCTGCTGAACTTAAGCACATTGTTGGAGCCGCTGCAAGTGCTCCTGTGTAAGGGTTGTGAATGGTTTTGGGGGGACTGTCAGAACGGACTTTCAATCGAGCGTGGAAGCTGCTTTGATCTAACAAGCTGTTGACTTTGTACAACCCCTGTAAGAAACTGGTTTTAACGTGTGATGCATCATCCTATGGGGTTGGGTGCATGTTGCAGCAGAATAATGATCAGGGCCAATTCCAACCTGTGGCTTATGCCTCCAGGTTGCTCCCCCAGGCAGAACGGGGTTATGGGATGGTTGAAAAGGAAGCACTCGCCTGTGTCTACGGGGTGAAAAAGATGCATCAGTACCTTTTCGGCAGCAGGTTAGAGTTAGAAACGGACCACAAATCATTAACATCCCTGTTGTCCGCCAGCAAGGCTGTCAATGCCAATGCGTCAGCTCGCATACAGCGGTGGGCCCTCACGCTGGCTGCGTATGACTACACCATACAGCACCGGACAGGCACCGAAAATTGCGCTGACGCGTTCTGCAAGCTCCTACTGGCGACCACCGAGGGGGCATCGGAGCAAAGCGCGGAGATGGTCATGGCCGTTGAGGCTTTCAACACCGCAGGCTCCCCTATCACAGCCCACAAGCTCAAAATCTGGACCAACAGATAAAGAAATGTGTCCTGACTGGGAATTGGGCGCCCGTACACGGAGTATGCCCCGAGGAGGTCAGGCCGTTTCACAGACGGATGGACGAGCTCTCCATCCAAGCCGACTGCCTACTATGGGGCAGCCGGGTAGTCATGCCCCAGAAAGGAAGGGAAGCATTCATCAGGGAACTCCACAGCGAGCACCCAGGCATCGTGCTAATGAAGGCCATTGCCCGGTCACATATATGGTGGCCGGGAATTGTCTCACTGGGTTTGCAGGTGCACAACATGTGCTCAGCTGGGAAATGCCCCCAGGGAGGCCCCACTCAGCCCGTGGCCCTGCCCCACCAGGCCATGGTCACGTATTCACATCGGCTACATGGGTCCATTCATGGGAAAAATGTTCCTGATTATTGTCGATGCGTATTCGAAATGGATCGAGTGCATTATATTGAATTCGTGCATGACATCCACCACCGTGGAGAGTCTGTGTACTGTTTTTGCGACCCACGGCTTGCCGGACATCCTGGTTAGCAATAATGGCACGTGTTTCACGAGTTATGAATTCCAGGAGTTTATGTCGGGTAATGGTATCAAACATGTCAGGACAGTACCGTTCAAGCCAGCTTCCAATGGCCAGGCGGAATGTGTGGTTCAAATCATAAAACAAGGCATGCTCCAGATTCAAGGACCCTCCCTTCAGTACCGCCTATCGTGCCTCCTGCTGGCCTATAGGTCCCGGCTGCATTCGCACACGGGAGTCACGCCCGCGGAACTACTCATGAAACACGCTTAAAACACGGCTGTCCCTCATTCATTCAGCACTGTCAAACATTGTTGAGGGCAAGCGCCAGTCCCAAATCGAGTGCCATGATCGCAACTCGGTAGGGAGATGCATAGAAATCGATGACCCTGTATTCGTTCTCAATCATGCTTTGGGACCTAAGTGGCTTGAGGGTACTGTAATTGGCAAAGAGGAGAATAGGGTCATAGTGGTCAGACTTAACAATGGGCAGATATGCCACAAACATCTGGACCAAGTAAAGAAAAGGTTCAGCATGGACACTGAGGAACGTGAGGAAGATCATGAAATCTTGGTCCTGGGAATAAAGGTTCAGGTCATGTAGTGACCTTGTCTGCAGTACATGCCTCGTGTGATTCTATAGTAAGGTGTAAGGACACCACACTGTAAAGTTCGAGACCTTGAACGTCAGGACCCTCATGGACAACCCCAACAGCGACAGACCGGAACACCTCACTGCTATCGTTGCCCAGGAATTCAGATGATTTGACATACATATCGCTGCGCTAAGGAGGTCCCTTTTACCAGTTTAATTTGCCGTGTTTCCATTCTGTCCTCCAAACTTCACCGGGGCAATCACTTGGCAGGAGGCTGGTTTTCCTGGCCAGCAACCGGCCAGAGACACACACAGACAGGCAGACAGATACATACAGAGACAGAAATACAGATACAGACACACAGACAGACGGAGACAAGGACTGAGAGACAGGCAGACAGATACAGACACACAGTGTCAGGGGCAGTACTGAGAGCGCTGCACTGTGTCAGAGGAACATACTGAGGGAATGCTGCATTGTCGCTGGGGCAGTACTGAGAGATCCATACTGAGGGAGTGCTGCGCTGTCCATGGGACAGTATTGAGGGAGAGCTGCACTGTCGGAGAGCAGTACTGAGGGAACGCCGCACTGTCGGAGGGGCTGTGCTGAGGGAGCACCACACTGTCGGAGGGACAGTACTGAGAGAGTGCTGCACTGTCGGAGGGGCAGTACTGAGGGAGTGCGATATGTGTGCGCACTAGGTCCGTGCAGCAGAGCAGGTCTCCAGTTGTCTTGGGTAATCCTTGCCACTGGACCAAGACCTAGCTCTGTTAAGCCTGTGTGGTGGCTAGTGCGCAATGGCCACCACGTTAAAATAATCCACACACAGGCAGCTTCCACCCTTGAGGATGTAGTTCGGGTTCTTCATTTGAAACACCGATGAACTCATCATTTTTTTTTGGCGTGGAAGTAAGTCATCCTCGTTTCGAGGGACTGCCTATGATGATGATGACTAAGGGAGTGCTGCGCTGTTTGAGGGGTAGTTTTGAGGGAGCGCTGTACTGTAGGAGGGACAGTTTTGAGGGAGCACTGCACTGTCGGAGGGGCAGTACTCTAAGGGAGGTGCCGCCTTTTAGATGAGACGTTAAACCAAGGCTCCATCTACTCTCTCAGGTGGACTTAAAAGATTCTATCGTACTATTTCGAAAAAGAGTAGGGGAGTTATCCCTGGTGTCCTGGGCAATGTTTATTCCTCAACCAACATCACTAAACCATTATCTGCAGTGGGAGCTTGCTGTGTACAAAATGGCTGATGTGTTTCCTACATTACAACAGTGACTACACTCAGCGTTTCATTGGCTGTAAAGTGCTTTGGGATGTCCTGAGGTTGTGAAAGGCGCTATATAATTGCAACCCTTTATTTTTTCTGTAGGCTAACATGAAAGCCAATAAGCATGAGCATCATTCTGCAAATAGTAATAAGATGTATATTTCCGGTTAATATGTTTGTTTGGAGTTACTGGTTGAGGGAGGAATGTTTGCCAGAATACTGTAGGAAGTCCCTGCCTTTAGAAAACTTATAACGCAACTATCATTGGTTTAACATCTCATCCAAACAACGGCATCTCCAGCAGTGCAGCACTCCCTCAGTACTGACCCTCAACAGTGCGACACTCCCTCAGTGCTGCCCCTCCGACAGTGCAGCAGTCCCTCAGTACTGCCCCTCCGACAGAGCAGCATGCCCTCAGCATTGCACTGTAGTGTCAGCCTAGGTTTTTGTGCTCAAGTCTCGAGAGTGGAATTTGAACTCTGTCTCAGAGGCGAGGGTGCTGCCCACTGAAGCATGGCTGACAATGGCGGCTGAATAACAGTGACTGCACCTCAAAACTGTAAAGTCCTTACTCAATAGTATAAAACCATACTCGGCACATCCTGGGGACAAGGTCACACACAGACCTTACTTCTTTATTTACAGCACAAAGACAACCCAACCCTGCGTGGAACTTCCCTTTATATACCTGGGTGCACAGGTATGGGGCAGTCTCCCAAAAGTGCACCTCTTGTGGTCAAGGTGTGCATCAAGGTCAAGTGTGTACAGTAATATAGTGGTGTTACATACATGACATCACCTCCCCCCCCCCCCCCAAAGTCTGATTGGGATCATAGGTTCAGTCTTTCAGGTGATCTACGCTCCCTCATGGAGCGCCGCAGTTGGGGCTCTGGTTGTTAGACACTAACGTGAGTGTCTGTCACCTGTGGTGATTCCGGGCTGACCGCAGGGACTGTGCATTCTGCTGATTGCTCTTGTTGCTTGTTCACTGGCGGTGGTGTGAGTTGCAACTCATGGTCTTCTTCAGGTTCCTCCGAGTTGGTGCTGAACCTTTTTTTTAACTTGGTCCAGATGCTTGCGGCATATCTGACCATTGTTGAGTTTTACCACAATGACCCTATTTCCCTCTTTCAGTTACAGTACCCTCAAGCCATTTGGGCCCCATGGCGTGATTGAGGATGAATACGGGATCATTTATTTCTATACACCTTCCCCTTGAATTGCAGTCTTGGTACGCGTTTTGAGACTGGCGCTTGCCCTCAACAATGTCGGTCAGGACTGGGTGAATGAGGAACAATTGAGTTTTGAGTGTCCCTTTAATTAGTAGCTCTGCGGGCGGGACCCCCGTGAGCGAGTGCGGTCGGGATCTATAGGCCAGCAGGAGGCGCAATAGGCGGCATTGTAGGGGGTCCTTGGATCCTGAGCATACCTTGCTTAATGATTTGGACCGCACATTCCGCCTGGCCATTGGAGGCCGGCTTGAATGGCGCTGTCCTGACGTGGTTAATGCCATTACCCGACATGAACTCCCGGAATTCGTAGCTTGTGAAAAATGGGCCATTATCACTAACCAGGATGTCCAGCAAGCCATGGGTTGCGAAGATCGCATGTTAGCTTTCCACGGTGGTGGATGTTGTGCATGAATTCAAAATGATGCACTCGATCCATTTCGAGTACGCGTCCACCACGATGAGAAACGTCTTTCCCATGAACGGGCCCGCATAGTCTACATGAATGCGTGACCATGGCCTGGTGGGCCCGGGCCATGGGCTGAGCGGGGCCTCCCTGCGGGCATTACCGAGCTGGGCACATGTCGTGCACCTGCGAACACAGTGTTCCAGGTCTGAATCAATCCCAGGCCACCAAACGTGTGACTGGGCAATGGCCTTCATCAGCACGATGCCTGGGTGCTCCCTGTGGAGCTCCCTGATGAATGCCTCCCTCCCCTTCTGGGGCATAACTACCCGGCTGCCCCATAGTAGGCAGCCTGGATAGAGAGCTCATCCATCGTCTGTGGCAAGGTCTGACCTCCTCAGGGCATGCTCCATGTGTAGGCGCCCAATCCCCAGTCAGAACACATTTCTTAATCAGGGATAGGAGGGGATCCCTGTTTGTCCAGATTTTGATCTAGCGGGCTGTGATGGGGGAGCATGCACTGTCGAAGGCATTGACAGCCATGACCATCTCAGTACTTTGCTCCGCTGTCCCCTCAGTGGTGGCCAGCAGAAGCCTGCTGAGCGCGTCTGCGCAATTTTCGTTGCAACATGCACCCAACCCCATAGGATGATGCATCACATGTCAGAACCAATTTTTTTTACAGGAGTCGTACAGGGTCAACTATTTGTTAGAACAAAGTAAGTTCCGCGGCGATCGAAAGCCCGTTCCTAACAGTCCCCCCAAAACTAATCACACCCCTTTCGCAGGAGCATGTGTAACGACTCCAGCAATGTGCTCAAGTTCGGCAGACAGTTCCCGAAATAGTTCAACAGTCCCAGGAATGAACGCAACTTCGATGTGTTGCAGGGCCTGGGTGCTCATCGAATCGCTTCTGTTTTGGATTCGGTGGGCCGAAACCCATCTGCAGCAGCCCTCCTGCCCAGAAACTCAACCTCAGGAGCTAAAAACACGCATTTAGACTTCTTGAGTCACAGGCCTACCCGCTCCAGTCGGCGTAGCACTTCCCCCAGATTGTGGAGGTGTTCCTCGGTGTCTTGACCCGTGATGAGGATATCGTCCTGAAATACGATTGTTCCAGGTATGGATTTGAGTAGGCTTTCCATGTTTCTTTGACATTCAGTCAGCGGCCGTGATTTTTTCAAATGGGCACCTGTTATAAATGAACAGTCCCTTGTGCATGATGATGGTGGTCAGTAGTTTAGATTCGTCGGCCAGTTCCTGAGTCATATAGGCTGAAGTGAGGCCCAACTTGGTGAACAGCTTGCCGCCTGCCAGCATGGCGCAAATGTCCTCCGCTCTCGGCAGGGGTATTGATCTTGTAGGGACACCCAATTGATGATGGCCTTGTAGTCGCCACAGATCCTGACAGAACCATCTGCTTTTAGGACGGGAACGATGGGGCTCGCCCAGTCGCTGAATTCAACGGGCAAGATGATGCCCTCTCTCAACAGCCGGTCCAACTCGCTCTCGATTTTTTTCACGCATCACATACGACACCGCTCTGGCTTTGTGGTGCACTGGCCTCGTGTTCGGGGTGATGTGTATCACTATTTTAGTGCCTTTGAAAGTCCCGACACCAGGTTGAAATAGTGAATCGAATTGTAGGACTTGTGAGCACGGACTTCGCTCCACAGATGACATTGTGTGAACGTCCCCCATTTCCAGTTCATCTCAGCTAACCAGCTCCTCCCCAACAGTGCGGGACAATCTAGAGCGGCAGCCGATTCACTAGTCCATTGTGTGTGACAGCCAACATTGCACTGCCTAGCACCAGAATAATCTCTTTAGTGTACCTCCGTAATTGTGTCTCAATGCGTTCTAGTTTGGGTCTACTGGCTTTGATGGGCCATAGTTTCTCGAATTGCCGAACACCCATGAGTGACTGGCTGGCCCCCGTGTCCAGCTGCATGCGTACTGGAATGCCGTTTAGTAAAACCCTCATCATCATTGGTGGCGTTCTGGTGTATGCACTGTGAAGATTCGCCACATGGACCCGCTGAACCTCTGCGTCCATCGATTTGCCCCAAAAGTCATCCTGCCTCAAACAACCCTCTTCTGGTTCATCCGTCTGGTTGCAGGCTTCCTGCACATTCGAGCTAAATGGCCAGGGAGATTGCAGTTCCTGCACACAAACTGTTGAAATCTGCAAGATCTGGCTGAGTGTTTACCCCCACCCCTCCAGCATGAGTTAAAGTTTCCATTGTTGGGAATGAAAGGACTATGGCCAGGCATTCCACGCTGAATGTCCCTTTGACTGCTCTTAAGTACCCTATTAGTGGGTGTCAATGGCCCCATCCCAGGCCACATTGTTCACTGTGATGGCGTAAATGTCTGTTCAGCCTGCCATTGTCTCTGTGGAAAACCTACTCTGGGGTCTATGGTTGCCTGGGAGGTGTTGGACTGCCCCTGCCTGCCTGCAGGGCACTGAGTCACAGTAATAATGTTGACTCCCTGATCCATCACCGTAATTGGGGGCAGAATTGCGCTCATATATCGTTTTCGTCTCTTCCTCCCACACCATGAAAGTTTGAGCCATCAACGCCGCCACTTCCAAGGTCAAATCCTTCGTCTCAATTAATTTACGGTAAATTCCCATTTGACCAATGCCCTCGATAAAGAACTCCCTTAGCACCTCCCCTCTACAGGCATCTGTATACTTAGAGGCTGGCCAAACGCCGAAGGTCCGCTGCAAAGTCCGGTATGCTCTGTCCTTCACGACGTCTGTGGGTGTAGAATCTGTGTCGGGCCATGTGTACACTGCTCACTGGTTTGAGGTACTCCCCGATCAACTTGCTGAGCTCCTCAAAGGTTTTGTCCACCGGCTTTTCGGGTGCCAGTAAGTCCTTCATGAGTGTGTAAGTCTTTGGTCCGCAGCTGGTCAAGAGGTGAGCCCTGCGCTTCTCAGCCGCAGCATCCCCCAGCCATTCCTTCATAACAAAACTCTGCTGAAGCCTCTCAACAAAATCGTCCCAATCATCCCCAACACAGTAATGTTCTTCTGTGCTACCGGTGGCCATTCTCGTTGGTCGTGAATTTTTCTTTCTCGTCGCTACTGTAAAGTCCTTATTCAATAGTATAAAACCACACGAGGCACATCCTGGTGACAAGGTCACACACAGACGTTACTTCTTTATTTACAGCACAAAGACAACCCAACCCTGCGTGGGACCTCCGTTTATATACCTGGGTGCCCAGGTATGGGACAGTCTCCCACAAGTGCATCTCTTGTGGTCAAGGTGTGCATCAAGGTCAAGTGTGTACAGTAATACAGTGGTGTTACATTCATGACAAAAACAGTGCAATTGATGTGAGCTATTTGGTACGTTGGTGAGCAACGTGATTATTTTTGTACCCGTTAGAAGATACTGGACAATGAATATTGGAGGGCGAATGAATTCAGCACAGCTATAATTGCATCTCTGCAACTAGATCCTTTGTCCCACAGCTGGAACCATCCCCACTGCTCGAATTAGAGCCACAGCTGGAACCATTGTCCCCAAATATAGAACTTCTGTTCCTACATTTAGACCCTATTCCTACACTTAGAATCTCTTCCTAAATCTAGAACCTCTGTTCCCTCAGATAGAGACAACCCTCACAGCTAGAACCAGACCCACATCTAGAACCAATGTACCCACATCAACTATCTCTGTCCACATCAGTCTCCTCTGCTTCCACATCTAGAACCTCTGCTTTCACAGCGAGAACCTCTGTTCCCAGCACTAGAACCAGCACCCCATATTCCAGTAGGCCCAGGAATCTTGTCCAGCTTTCCCCCCAGATTATCCTTACATTGTCCACTTGGTATTTTTTCGTTCAGTTCCCCGAGATGAATATCAGTGTGTGGGGAGGAGATATTCATGGCTACGCTGTCTAATAGAAACATAGAAACATAGAAACATAGAAAATAGGTGCAGGAGTAGGCCATTCGGCCCTTCTAGCCTGCACCGCCATTCAATGAGTTCATGGCTGAACATTCAACTTCAGTACCCCATTCCTGCTTTCTCGCCATACCCCTTGATCCCCCTAGCAGTAAGGACCTCATCTAACTCCTTTTTGAATATATTTAGTGAATTGGCCTCAACAACTTTCTGTGGTAGAGAATTCCACAGGTTCACCACTCTCTGGGTGAAGAAGTTCCTCCGCATCTCGGTCTTAAATGGCTTACCCCTTATCCTTAGACTGTGACCCCTGGTTCTGGACTTCCCCAACATTGGGAACATTCTTCCTGCATCTAACCTGTCTAACCCTGTCAGAATTTTATATGTTTCTATGAGGTCCCCTCTCATTCTTCTGAACTCCAGTGAATACAAGCCCAGTTGATCCAGTTTTTCTTGATAGGTCAGTCCCGCCATCCCGGGAATCAGTCTGGTGAACCTTCGCTGCACTCCCTCAATAGCAAGAATGTCCTTCCTCAGGTTAGGAGACCAAAACTGTACACAATACTCCAGGTGTGGCCTCACCAATGCCCTGTACAACTGTAGCAACACCTCCCTGCCCCTGTACTCAAATCCCCTTGCTATGAAGGCCAACATGCCATTTGCTTTCTTAACCGCCTGCTGCACCTGCATGCCAACCTTCAATGACTGATGTACCATGACACCCAAGTCTCTTTGCACCTCCCCTTTTCCTAATCTGTCACCATTCAGATAATAGTCTGTCTCTCTGTTTTTACCACCAAAGTGGATAACCTCACATTTATCCACATTATACTTCATCTGCCATGCATTTGCCCACTCACCTAACCTATCCAAGTCGCTCTGCAGCCTCACAGCATCCTCCTTGCAGCTCACACTGCCACCCAACTTAGTGTCATCCGCAAATTTGGAGATACTACATTTAATCCCCTCATCTAAATCATTAATGTACAGTGTAAACAGCTGGGGCCCCAGCACAGAACCTTGCGGTACCCCACTAGTCACTGCCTGCCATTCTGAAAAGTACCCATAATGGGCAGGGTGAGCATTGTCAGGTCAGTTGGTCATTTCTTTCGCTGTCTGCATGTGTTTGCCTGGGTCACTGACCCCATAAGTGACTGGCCCTTATTCAGTTGTGCCTCTTTCTCGCAGCAATGTATTGGAGGAGGGGGCTTCTTCCCCGAGGGCAACCCACGACAGTGCGGCGATTTCAGCGGCTTCGACTGGAATGGTTATGGTACTGGGAGCGAATGGAGCACCTCCAAGGAAATGCTCGAGTCAGCTGTGCTTCTATTCTACCGATGATGAAAGCAAAGTGTCTGCCAACTGACCTCGTGGCTAATTCTACATCAGCCGTACTGCCTGAACCAGGGAATAACACCCATCAACATCACGCAAAGCTTGTAACGGTTTCCAATTCCTGAATCGTAAAACCTTTTCCAGTCATTCCCAATCCATAGACTCCCAATGGACCAACCCCCTTCGCAGTCAATCCCATTCCATAGAATCTCAATGGATTAATCTGCTTCCCAGTCAATCCCATTCCAAAGAATCC
The DNA here is from genome assembly GCF_044704955.1 of Pristiophorus japonicus. Lineage (NCBI taxonomy): Eukaryota > Metazoa > Chordata > Chondrichthyes > Pristiophoridae > Pristiophorus > Pristiophorus japonicus. Next base: position 84,563,641 of record NC_091989.1, on the reverse strand, counting down.
CATTGGACCAACCCACTTCCCATTCAATCCTAATTCATAGAATCCCAATGCACCAAAACCCTTCCCAGTCAACCCCCTTCCCAGTCAATCACGTTCCATAGAATCCCAATGCACCAACTCCCTTCTGAGTTATTCCAATTTCATAGAATCCCAACAGACCAAACCCCTTCCCAGCAATTCCCATTCCAAAGAATCCCAATGGACCAAACCTTTTCCCAGTCGCTCCCATTCCTAAGTTCCTAGATAAAACCCTATTTTAAAGATATCTGCACCAGTCCATCTCTGCTGCTTGTGATTCTATGTGACTGCAAGCATAGTAAACTTTCCCTACTTGACCTTCTCAACCTGTCTGCAGCCTTTGACATCGTTGACCACAGCACTCTACTCCAACGCCTCTCCTGTCATCGAGTTGGGTGGGACTGCACGCGCCTAATTCCATTCTTATCTATCCAGTCATAGCCAGAGAATTATCATCAATTGCTTCTCTTGTCTCTCCCGCGCTGTTACCTCTGGTGTCCCCAAGGATGGAAACTTCGCCCCCTCTTATTTCTCATCTACATACTGCCCCTTGTGACATTCATCCATAATCACAATGTCAGGTTGCACATGTATGCTGACGACACCCAGCTCTACCTCACCACCACCACTCTTGATTACTTCACACTCTCTATATTATCAGAATGTCCATCCACCATCCAATACTGGGTGAACAGAAATTTCCTCTAAATGTTGGGAAGAGTCCACACCACAAACTCCATTTCTGAGCCATCAACTCCATCCCTCTCCCTGGCAACTGTGAGGTGGAACCAGACCATTCCCAACCTTGGTGTCATATTTGATGTTGAGTTGAGCTTTCCACATATCTGCACCATCAACAAGACTGCCTACTTCCACCTCCATAATATCACCCTACTCAGTTCTTCCGCTGCTGAAACCCTCATCCATGTCTTTGTTACCTCCAGACTTGAGTATTCCAACGCTGTCCTGGCCAGCCTCCCATATTCAACCCTCCATAAACCAAAGGCCATGCATATCCTAACTCGCACCAAGCTCCGTTCACCCATCACCCTCTGCTCACTGACCGACATAGGCTGGTAAGCCCTCAATTTAAAAATTCCCATCCTTGTTTTCAAATCCCTCCATGGCCGTGACCCTCCCTGCATCTGTAATCTCCTCCAGCCCTACAACTCTCAAATATCTCTGTGCTCCTCGATTCTTGCCTCTTACACATCCCATTGGTGGCCGTGCCTTCAGCTGCCTAGGCTCTAAGCTCTAGGATCCCTCCCTAAACCTCTCTACCTCTCTTTCCTCCTTTAAGATGCTCCTTAAAACCTACCTCTGACCAAGCTTTTGTTCAATTGCCCTAATATCTCCTTACGTGGCTCGGTGTCAAATGTTGTTTGATAACGCTGTAGTGAAGCGAGTTGGGACATTTTACTATGTTAAAGGCAAGTTTTTGTTGTTGTTGCCCCTGCCTTCTGCATAAAAAATGTATCTACAGGTTGCACTTTCTTCAATGCTCTTTTTCTAAAATATACACACAACTTAGTTCCCTTTATTGCTCCTGCCATCAGAGTCCACTCTGCTTACCTGTCTGTTCTATTGCCACCTCTCTGTCCCTTCGGCTAACCTGTCTGTTCTATTGCCACCTCTCTGTCCCTTCGGTTAACCAGTCTGTTCTATTGCCAGTTCACTGTCCCTTCGGCTAACCTGTCTGTTCTATTGCTACCTCTCTGTCCCTTCGGCTAACCTGTCTGTTCTATTGCCACCTCTCTGTCCCTTCGGTTAACCAGTCTGTTCTATTGCCAGTTCAGTGTCCCTTCGGCTAACCTGTCTGTTCTATTGCTACCTCTCTGTCCCTTCGGCTAACCAGTCTGTTCTATTGCCAGTTCACTGTCCCTTCAGCTAACCTGTCTGTTCTTTTGCTACCTCTGTGTCCCTTTGGCTAACCCATCTGTTCTAGTGTCAGCTCTGTGTCTACTCTGCTAAACTGTCTGTCCTATTGCTACTTCTGTGTCCCCTCTGCTAATGCTTCGACATATGGGTGGGGCTACATTCAGGATGTGGACTTGGATGAGTTTACTTGGCATTTCAACAGGTTCGAGGTGTGCACCATATAATCAGACACTATCCACTTTCAGACTTGGTGTGGTGTAAATCTGTGCTTCCAGACAGACCATATGACACTAGTCAGCTGTGTGTACAAACAGGGTGAGACTTACTCCGGGTATCTCAGTCAAGATGACATGTTTCTTCCCATTTGTGCTTGAATCATGGGGTGACAACCTTGATGCAACATTTGGCCGAGGTGGACAATACAACAGTCGGCACCCTCAACTGCTCTATAGACCACCCTGAGCAGTGGGAGATCCACACTGAGGTAGTCCAGAATATCTTCGGTACTTGGAGGGGTTACCACATCTGCCAATTTGCTCACATCACTGGACATTCTCCAATCTGCTTGACGACTTCAGGCAGTCTGGGTGCTGGCTGGACAATCTTTCATTTTTTTGTTTCTACATTCTGTTGCTCAGCAGCTCCAGGATGCTACAAAAGATTACAGCAGAAGGTGGTTCTGGTTAACCATTTACTGGACTCGCAAAACTTTTGATTCAGACACTCCAGTCTTGAATACCGCCAGTCTGGCTTCAGGAGCCCACAGCAGCATGCCAAGTTATTTAAAGAGTAAAGATGGCCTACATTTTTAGGGGATCTTTATTCTTCATTCTGATATTGTCCGCACTCTACTGTCCAACTGGTACTTGGGGTGAGAAGGACGGGCCCTGCAAGGGAACATTCTCCTGCTCCCAGTACAGGTAGATCAAAGTTATTCACAAGCACTCGATCCAAACAGTAAGCTGGATCTGGATCCTGCCAGCTTCTGATTGGTGGTCTGGCTGTTGGGATGGAATGCTTATCAGATAAGTAATTACCAGCAGTGTGATACTGACTGTAGTGGACACACTACTTTGTCCCAACAACACCTGCAACAATTCACATTCATATCTCCACCAGCCATCACGGTTCAGACTGACATTCATGGGTAATGCTCACTTTATCATGTCTGTCCTGGTCACTTAATCTCCGTCCCCATACAAGGACCTCAATCCTCTTTGTCCATGGTACTACTTGCTTCACTGCCAGCACTGCATGCAAAATGCCTAATTCCCTTGTAAGCTGCTCCCTATTATGCTCATCTCCATTCTTTAAGTAACAGGCCATTTTCCACCCACCTGTTCGTCTCTTGCACCGTGTGAGGAGCTTTGTTGCTTTTCCTTATTCTGGGTTTGGCCTTTGGGTGTCAACAAACTGAGCTCTAGGGTGTGCTAAAAACTTAACACTGCACGGGAGCTGGGGAGGGAGGGAAAATATGTGGGCAGCTCTCCAGAGTTAGGACTTCTAAACAATATCTTGAGTGGAAGTCATGCCTTAAGTGATTTTTCTAGGTAAGTCATGCCGATCTATCCTGATGATTAGGTCCACATTCCACCCATTCTGTCTGTCAATTTCTTGGAACTGATGTTTCATCCAATCACTTCTGGCTTAGAAACTGAATTCAAATCCACCAAGCACAGCATGGCCTGAAGGAAAGGGATGAGGTGCCGGTGAATTAAAGGATTGGGCTCTGATCCCAGTGAATTAAAGGAAAGGGATCAGGTCTTGGTGAATTAGAGGGAAGAAATCTGATCCCAGTGAATTAAAGGGAAGGGATCTGATCCCAGTGAATTAAAGCATGTTTAAGTTGGAACTTTTAAATAAATGATTGAAGCAGTTTTTGTTCAAGCTGTAACGACACAGAATTGAGCACTGTGGACAATCCAACGACAGGTTTCAAGTCATTGCCGAGTGTTGGGACAGCGGCTGCTGTTGGAGAGCTTGGCTGGAGATTGTTGGAGACTGAGCTCCGAGGCCTGTGTTCAGATGGTGTCTGCTGAGTGGAAATGAAAAGGTGAACGTCGTGTAATGCATGGTATTATCAGACTCAGAATGATCTCCTGGACTAGTTTCATAGAAACATAGAAAATAGGTGCCGGAATAGGCCTTCGAGCCTGCACCACCATTCAATATGATTGTGGCTGATCATGCAACCCCGTTCCTGCTTTCTCTCCATACCCCTTGATCCCTTTAGCCGTAAGGGCCACATCTAACTCCCTTTTGAATATATCTAGTGAACTGGCCTCAACAACTTTCTGTGGTAGAGAGTTCCACAGGTTCATAATTCTCTGAGTGAAGAAGTTTCTCCTCATCTCGGTCCTAAATGGCTTACCCTTATCCTTAGTCTGTAACCCCTGGTTCTGGACTTCCCCAACATCGGGAACATTCTTCCTGCATCTAATCTGTCCAATCCCGGCAGAATGTTATGTTTCTATTGCTTAAGAGGGTCTGAGAGGAATTTCCCAGACTTATTTCCCCCAAATTGTCCTGGGTTTTAAACTCGTTTTTTACATCCCCAGGAGGCCACCTGCTCTTGAGTGGGTCGGGAGTCTATAACTTGTGATGCACAAGGCATTACAGTTGTGTACAACAGCTGGATGGACCAAAGGCGACTTTTCCTGTCCGTCATCTTTTGTATCTTATGATTTAAGAGTCACGCTATTTCAACGACTTAAATGTGAGATTTTTTCTGATTTGTGCACGGATCACAACAAGGAACAGAAAGAGGGAGAGATGATTTCAGCGATGGAGGATTGCAAATTGGGGATAGCCGCTGGGCTGAGCTATTGACTGGGTGAAGTCTATGAGCCACACACCAGGCAGGGCCGAGAGACAATCCCCAGTCTGAGCATATAAACGTACACAAAGAAGAGCAATTAAAGACTATCAGGCCCATCAAGCTCGCCCCATCCAGTAGAGAGTATAAGCGCACATGCTGGTGCCCCACCTCCTAGTAACGAGTAACGCTGTCTCTTGGAACAGACAAAGACACGTGGACAATTCAGGACAAACTTTGGGCAATTCCTCTACCACCTTCTGAGACTCCAGGAGGGACACATCACAATCAATGTTTCTGTATTTTATTTGGTGCAAGGTCCCATTAGATTTCCTGCACAGTCACGCATGCGCAGTACTTCTTCCAGCGGCAGCAGCTGGTAAGCGACCTGCACGGGACCTCCCGATTGGTTCATGGTTGCGCGCCCGTGCACCTTAGTGCAAATGTTGATCACAACCTAAACTAAGCACTAACTCCCTTTAAATTCTCTCAGGAACTCGTCAAGTTTCCTTTTAAAGTACTGTCATGATGCCACACTCAACACATGTGCGTCCATTTGTTCCAGAACGTGTTGACACTGACACTTACTACCATCTGGTATCTATAGGCATGGTCTCCAGTCCTACCATCCCTTCCAATTCAAATAACCACATTGCATCTAAAACCGCCTTCATTTTAAAAACATTAATCATATCCTCTCTCAGCCTGCACTTTACTGAAGTAAATAACCCAACTCTCAGAGCCTGTCCTCGTAATTCAGGGTGACGATTTGAGCATCCTGTGACCTCTTCTGCATCCTCGCCAATGCCTCTATATCCTTCATCAGGTGCAGGGTCCACAACTGATCGCAACACCCCCAGTGCGGAGGTCCCAAAGCCTATGTATAGTATTCTTCATTTGCCCTCAGTGGTCTCACCATTACAGCTTAATGCCCTGTGCCCTCTCCCCAGAGCAGCCTGACATTGCTTTTGCACCTTTATCATTGATCACCTCCTGGCCCTAGGCCTTTCTCCTGATGTGTTTGTTCAGCAGATACCTTTGCAGTGTCGACATTCCTGGAGATTCCCAGTCCCATGTTTGTGGAAATTGCTCCCACACGAGTAGTTGAGGCGAATGGCAGAGATGCATTTAAATGGAAGCTTGATAAGTACATGAGGGAGAAAGCAACAAATAGTTATGGCCATATGATCGGAGGAGGCTCGTGTGTTGCATAAACACCAGCAAAGACCTACTGGGGCGAATGGCCTGTTCTGCTCTGTAATCTCTTTTTAAAGTAACATCTGCCTCACACAGGTCTGTTTACCAACATATCTAAATCCACCGCAGCCAATCAACTCATCAACAATGAATCTTTAGTTGTCTTCTACACAAATGATCAACAGTAATGGGTCCTGAGGAAACCCATTCATAACTGGGACACAATCAGGCCCATTACCATCAATAACTAACATCGGTATCTGATGTTGTTAAGACGTTGCATTAGTTTTCCACTAATTTCATGAGATGTAATTGTTACAATCTCACTCTAACCGGCACCCACACTGATCCATCCACCGTGAGGTAGCGGTGGGTGGGGGGAGAGGGTGTGTGGATTTAGACGGTCAGTTTGAGGCAGCACCATGGGGGATTAGTAGAGTAGGCATGAGCAGGAGTAAATGGAGGTGCTCGATGAGAGGCAGGAAGCATGTGCGTGGGGAGCGGAGGAAAGGGATTCTGATCTCTCTGGCCCAGCCTTTAAAAGATGCAGAGCACGAGACAGTGTTGCTGTAATTGGCTGACTTGCCCAGGAGCTTCCAACACCTAACAGCAGAGTGGAACAGTCCTCATGCACACAACTGTAAGGTTATTATGAGCAACACTGAAATGCTACAATCAGACTTGGAGTAAATAAAATAAAAATTGTATTTCTATCGCACCTTTCATGACCTCAGGATGTTCCAAAACGCTTCACATCCAATTAAACGCTTTAGCGAATAGTCACTTAAGTAATGTAGGAAATGCAGCAGCTAATTTGCGTGTAGCAAGGTATCTCAAACGATAAAATTATGAGGACTGGTTATAGATTAAGCTTGTATTTTCTCAAATGTACAAGTTTAAGAGGTGATCTAATTGTGGTGTTTAAGATGTTTAAAGCATATGAGAGAGTCGATAGAGGGAAACATTTTTTTCTAGCGTGGGAGTCCAGAACAAGATGTTATTACCTTAAAATGAGAGCTGGGTCATTCAGAGGTGATGACAGGAAGCATTTCCTCATACACCGGGTATTGGAACTCTGGAACTCGCTCATCCAAAAAGCTGTTACGGCTTTGTCAATTGAATATTTCAAAGCTGAGATTGATAGAATTTTGTTAGGTAACAGTAATAAGGGGTACTGAACTAAGACGGGTAAGTGGAGTTAAGGTATGGATCAGTCATGATTTAATTGAATGGCAGAACAGACTCATGATGCTGAATGGCCTACTCCTGTTCCTATTTTCTGATGTTTATCAAGGAATATGGATCAAAGGCGTTTAAATAGAGTTAAGATACAGAACAGCCATCATCTCCACCGTCCTCATATGATGGAAGGGGCTTGATGGGCTGAATGGCCTGGTCCTGTTGCTGTAAATTTACACAACTAATTAATATCATTCTTAGGAGGCAAGCAATCCTATCACTGCCCACCACCCACACACCCTGTTCTCTGGGTCGTAACTACATGGAAACCTGTTATAGTATTGGAGCCCATCAAATCCCCTAAATAAAGCCCAAGTGTTTGCCAAACACTGTTTCACCAATACGACTCCCCTCTTACTGCAAATGGTGAGATTACAGGGCAAGCCTCGGCCTCACACTGTGCATCACAGTGAGATCAGACGTCACAATAGTTTGGTCAACTGGGTAAATTTGAAGATTATCGTAACCATCTTTAAAAAAGGGGACAAATCCGACTGTGGCAACTACAGAGGAATCTCCCTGTTATCAACCACTGGGAAAATCATCGCTAGTATCCTCCTCAACCATCTTCTCCCTGTGGCTGAGGAGCTCCTCCCGGAGTCACAGTGCGGATTTTGCCCCTATGGGGCACAACGGACATGATTTTTACAGCGCGACAGCTGCAAGAAAAAAGCAGGGAACAGCACCAACACTTGTAGATTACAAAGGCCTTTGCCACTGTCAACCACGAGACACTACGGAGCATTCTCCTTTTCGGATGCCTCCGTAAGTTCGTCACCATCCTCTGCCTGCTCCACGACGACATGTAAGCCGTGGTCGTGATGAACGGATCCATTACAGACTCAATCCACGTCCGGACCGTGGTCAAACCAGGCTGCGTCATCGCCCCAACCCTCTTCTCAATCTTTCTCGCTGCCATGCTCCACCTTACAGTCAACAAGCTCCCCGCTGGTGTGGAACTAAATTACAGGACCAGTGGGCTCTGTCATCTCCCGGCCAGATCCAAGACCGTCCCAACCTCTGTCGTTGAACTACAGTACGCAGACAACGCATGCATCTGTACACATTCAGAGACTGAACTCAAAGTCTGAGTCAACATCTTCAATGAGGCATATGAAAGCATGGTCCTTACACTAAACATCCATAAGACTAAGGTCCTCCACCAGCCTGACCCCGCTGCATAGCTGTACCCCCAGTCATCAAGATCCATGGTGCGGCCCTGGACAACGAAGACCACTTTCCATACCTCGGGAGCCTATTATCAACAAGGACAGACATCACCAACGAGATTCAGCACCGTCTCCAGTGCGCTAGCACAGCCTTCAGCTGCCTGAGGAAAAGAGTGTTCAAAGATCAGGCCCTCAAATCTGCCACAAAGCTCATCGTCTACAGGGCTGTAGTGATACCCACCCTCCTGTATGGCTCAGAGACCATATACAGTAGACAACATAAATCGCTGAAGAAATACCACCAACGATGTTTCCGGCAGTTCCTGCAAATCCCCTGGGAGGACAGATGCACCAACATTAGCGTCCTCGACCAGGCCAACATCCCCAGCATCGAAGAACTGACCACACGTGACGTTCGGTGGGCCACATTGTTCACATGCCTGACACAAGACTCCCAAAGCAAGCGTTCTACTTGGAACCCGAAAATGGCAAGCGTGGGAAGAAGAAACATTTCAGGGACACCTTTAAAGGCTCCTTGATGAAGTTCAACATCCCCACTGACACCTGGGAGTCCCTGGCCAAAGACCGCCCGAAGTGGGGGAAGTGCGTCTGGGAAGGCGCTGAGCACCTCGAGTCTCGTCGCTGAGAGCATGCAGAAATCAAGCGCAGGCAGTGGAAGGAGCGTGCGGCAAACCAGTCCCACCCACCCTTTCCCTCAACCACTGTCTGTCCCACCTGTGACAGAGACTGTAATTCAGTCACATAAGAACTCATTTTTAGAGTGCAAGCAAGTCTTCCGCGATTTCGAGTGACAGCCTATGATGTTGATAAAATTTGAAGAAGGAGGCAGCACAACCAGTTTAAGTGAAGCACAGTAAGCTGCAATGACTGTAACTAACTGGTTGCTCTATCCAGGAGTAAATGTGGTTGGGTAGAAGATTAAGATTTGTGAAGGGAATGTGAAGAATTCAAATATCCCCAACCAGCAAATAGGACAGAAGGTTGTGGACACTGACAATCTTATCTCAACATGTTTATCTTGTAAGTTCATTAGTGAAATTCATAATGAGCAATATGAACAGTTTAACAGACCCAGTAATATTGCTATGCAGTTGGGGGTCATTAATAAATCCTCCTTGGTGTTGTTCACCGGTTTTCTGGGCCTAGGGTCTGGTTGCTGATGGTTAGTCAGTCCCTCTCTCGGGTCCCTCAGCCACCGCCTGATCCCAGCCCTTGAGTTTGGTGCTCACTCCCAGTTCTGTAAATGTATACAACAATTAACACCATTAATTGATCTTCCAGGGGATTGCTCAAAGATAGTCAAAGGGATTGACCAGGGCACTTGCACAGCTCCATCCAGTATGAGGGAGTGTGGGTGGTCGTTGGATCTAGACAGCCAGGTTGAGGCAGCACAGTGTCTGAAGGGTAGCGCCCTTCTCAATAATCCAATTAAAATGTTGACGAGACCATTAACACGGTGATCAAGTTTCCATACAGGAGATTAATAGCAAAAATAGAACTGGTGGCAACCTTGTGGCAAGGGTTGGTAATTGGTTAAGAATAGGAGACATCTATTGAATATATTTAAGGTGGTGATAGATGGATTTTTGAGAAATAAGGGAGTCAAGGGTTATGGGGAGCAGGCAGGGAAGTGGAGTTGAGGCCAAGATCAGATCAGCCATGATCTTATTGAATGGCGGAGCAGGCTTGAGGAGCCAAATGGACTAATCCTGCTCCTATTTATTATATTCTAATGTTCTTATGACATGGAGAGTATGGATGAAGGGAATGTTCTCTGATTGGCAGATTGTGACAAGTGATGTCCTCCAGGGATTTGCACTGGGCCTCAATCTTTCACTGTATTTATCATTGACTTGTTTGAAAGAATAGAGAGCAGGAAAATCCAGGTTTGCTGTTACATTAATTTTGGTGGTGTAGTAAATAGTTGGTGGAAGCAAAAATGTGCAAAGTGATATTGATAGATAAGTGATTGGCAAAACAGTGGCACATGGAGTTCAATGTTAGGAATTGCACAGTCGTCCACTTTAGACCGAAGTAAATGAGACCAGAATATTTTCTAAATTATGAGAAACTAGTAATTGTTGGACATGTGCAAAATAATTTGGAAAGCTAATCATCATCATCATCATAGGCAGTCCCTTGAAATCGAGGAAGACTTTCTTCCACTATAAATGTTCTTAGGTGACTGTACAGTCCAATACGGGAATTACAGTCTCTGTCACAGGTAGGACAGATAGTGATTGAAGGAAAGAGTGGGCGGGACTGGTTTGCCGCACGCTTCTTCTGCTGCCTGCGCTTGGTTTCTGCATGCTCTCATGACATGACTCAAGGTACTCAGCGCCCTCCCGGATGCTCTTCCTCCACTTAGGGCAGTCTTTGGCCAGGGACTCCCAGGTGTCAGTGGGGATATTGCATTATATGAAGGAGGCTTTGAGTGTCCTGGAAACATTTCCTCTGCCCACCTGGGGCTCGCTTGCCGTGTAGGAGTTCTGAGTAGAGCGCTTGCTTTGGGAGTCTTGTGTCGAGCATGCAAACAATGTGGCCCACCCAAAAGAGCTAGCTTCGATGCTAGGGATGTTGGTCTGATCGAGAACACTAATGTTGGTGCGTCTGTCCTCCCAGGGGATTTGCAGGATCTTGCGGAGACATCGTTGATGGTATTTCTCCAGCGATTTGAGGAGTCTATTGTATATGGTCCATGTCTTTGAGCCATAGAAGAGGGCGGGTATCACTACAGCCCTGTAGACCAAAAGCTTGGTGCCAGCTTTGAGGGCCTGATCTTTGAAAACTCTCTTCCTCAGGAGGCTGAAGGGCCACGCCATGGATCTTGATGACTGGGGAGTAGTGCTGTGTGGTGTGGTCAGGTTGGTGGAGGACCTTTTTCTTATGGATGTTTAGCGTAAGGTCTATGCTTTTGTATGCCTCAGTGAAGATGTTGATGATGACTTGGAGTTCAGTCTCTGAATATGCGCAGATGCAAGCGTAGTCCATGTACTGTAGCTCAACGACAGAGGATGGGACAGTCTTGGATCTGGCCTGGAGGCGATGAAGGTTGAACAGGTTCCCACCGGTTCTATAGTTTTGTTCACTCCAGCGGGGAGCTTGTTGAGTGTGAGGTGGAGCATTGCAGAAGATTGAGAAGAGTGTTGGCGCGAAGACACATCACTGCTTGACCCCAGTCCGGATGTGGATTGGGTCTGTAATGAATCCGTTGGTCAGGATCATGACTTGCATGTCATCATGGACCAGGTGGAGGATGGTGACAAACTTTTGGGGGCAGCCGAAACAGAGGGGGACGCTCAATAGTCACACGTGGGTAACAGTGTCAAAGGCCTTTGTAAGGTCAAAGAAGGCCATGTACAAGGTGCAGTTCCCTGGATTTCTCTTGCAGTTGTCACGTCGTAAACATCATGTCTGCTGTACCCCATAATGGATGGAATCCTCAGCCACAGGAGAAGACGGTTGAGGAGGATTATAGCGATGACTTTCCCAGTGGCTGAGAACAGCGAGATTCATCTGGAGTTGCCACAGTCGGACATGTCCCCTTTTTTAAAGATGGTCATGATTACCGTATCTCTGAGATCCCCGGCACGCTCTCGTCCTTCCAGATGAGCGATGAGGTCATGCATTCGTGCCAATAGTGCCTCTCTGTCATACTTCAGCACCTCAATGGGGATTCCATCAAGTCCCGATGCCATGTTGTTCTTGAGCTGAAGGATGGCCTTTTCTACCTCGTGCAGGAGATGGAATAGGAGCCCGCCCACCCACCATGGGCTTTGATCTCCCCTCTACCAGTCTGCGTCCAGAACCTGCCTGGTCCTGCAGCTTCCTGGTCCGAGTACCCCACACGACTGGACTGTACTAGCAATGCAATGCTAGTCTCTATCTCACTGGGGCTGGAATACAAAGAGCTGGAAGTTATGGTACTGCTGTACAGAGCTCTGATTACACTGCACCTGGACGACTGCATTCAGTTTTGGGCATCGCTTGTCAGGAAAGATATATTGGCCTTGGAGTGGGTGCAGTGCTGATTCACCAGAATCACAGCAAGTCACAGAAGGTTAAATGATGAGGACATGTTGCAGAGACTAGAAGAAAAGCAAAATACTGCGGATGCTGGAATCTGAAATACAAACAGTAAATGTTGGAAATCTCAGCAGGTCAGGCAGCATCTGTGGAGAGAATCAGAGTTGTGACGTAGGGTCACAGACCTGAAACGTTAACTTTCACTCCACAGATGCTGCCCGACCTGCTGAGATTTCCAGCATGTTCTGTTTTTATTGCATAAACTAGACTTGCATTCCCTTGATAGAGAAGATTAAGGGGTGATTTATTGAGATGTTTAAGGTGCTGAAATGAATTGCTAGGGTAGATAGAGAGACAGGGCTGGATGTTGCTAGTTCCCATCCGCACGGTGCGGGGGAACCTGGGAGACGATGGGAATCCTGAAAGTTCAGGTTTCCTGGCATGCTGTGTCGCATGGTTGCGAAGAAAGTGCGTTTCCAGGCTTAAATCCAGTCGTGTGGTGTACTCGGACCAGGAGGCTGCAGGACCAGGCAGGTCCTGGGCCCAGCGTGGTAGAGGGGGCATCCAAGCCCGGGATGGGTGGGCTCCCATTCCCCAGGGTGGTGTGACCTGAGAGGGGGATGGTGATCGATCCCGGTGGTGGGGGGATGGGACAGATCCTGGACCCCAGGGTGCGGACTGATGGTGGGACAGTTTGGGGGGCTGGAAGGAAGAACTGCTGCTCCCCCGACCCACAAGCCTTGCACCCGAGACTGAGACCGCCTTGTTGTAACCACCGGGAATCCTGAGCCCTGGAATCCCCGGCCCCCTGCAGTAAACCCTGAAAAGCAGGCTTCAGGCCTCATTTTCATATGTAAATTGCCAACCCGCCTCTTGACAGCGGGTTGGCTGTCCCACATCCCATTCCACCCCCGACCCATCCCCACCCCCCGTCCAAATGCACGTCCCACCATCCCACCCCCACCCCTGTCTTATCCCACCCCTGTCACACCCCCCTTCGCACCCCCTGTCCCACCGTCGCACCCCACCCCCCCATTCCACCCCTACCATGTCCCACACTTACCCTGTCCAACCCCAAGCCCCCATCCCACCTGAGTGAAAGGTGAAAGGAGTGCATCAAGCCATTGTAACATAAATGGACACCAAGTGTCTGCCAAACACTGCTTCATCAAGGTGAACCCCCTTTAACTGGATGGTTCAAACCCTGAGGTCACAGGGAGATCAGACATCACAATACGTGAGGTTATCCACTTTGGTGGCAAAAACAGGAAGGCAGAATGTTATCTGAATGGTGACAAATTAGGAAAAGGAGATCTGCAACGAGGCCTGGGTGTCATGGTACATCAGTTGGTGAAAGTTGGCATGCAGGTACAGCAGGTGGTGAAGAAGACAAATGTCATGTTGGCCTTCATAGCGAGAGGATTTGAGTATTGGAGCAGGGAGTTCCCGATGTTGGGGAACCAGAGCTCACAGTCGAAGGATAAGTGGTAAGCCATTTAGGACCGAGATGAGGAGAAACTTCTTCAATCAGAGAATTGTGAACCTGTGGAATTCTCTAGCAGAGAAAGTTGTTCAGGCCAGTTCGTTAGATATATTCCAAAGGGAGTTAGATGTGGCCCTTAGGCTAAAAAGATCAACGGGTATGGAGAGAAAGCAGCAATGGGGTACTGAAGTTGCATGATCAGACGTGATCATATTGAATGGTGGTGCAGGCTCAAAGGGCCGAATATCCCACTCCTGCACCGATTTTCTATGTTTCTATGTTTCCAAACAGGTTAAATCTGAGGCAGAGGCCGCAACAGCAGTTTAAGTGAAGGAAAGGGATCTGCACTGACCGTGTCTCACTGGCTGCTCTGTCTAGGAGTGAATGAGGTCGGGTAGAAGATGTGTACAGCTTTACTTTGTGAAGGGAGCGTGAACAATTGAAATATCACCAACCAGCAAATAGACCGAAGCTTGTGGACATTGAAAGGTGGTCTTAATATGTTTATCTTGTATCATAATCAGTGAAATTCATAATGAGCAATATAGAGTTTAACAGACCCAGTAATATTGATGCACAGTCAGCTGGAATAGTTCAATTCAATATCATTAATAGATCTTCCATGGCATTGCTCATAGGTAGTGAAGGATAGTCGATATGGATTTGTGAATGGTCTGTGTCCTATCTAGTAAATATTTTGAAGCAGGCACTAACATGGTGGCCAGGGAGTGTCTACAGATGTTGTCTATATAATTTCCACAAGGCATTAGATGAGTTTCTGCACTTGAGTTTAATAGCAACAATAAGAGTGCATGGGATTGGAGGTAACCTTGGGACTTGGGCTGGTAATTGTTTGGGAGAGAGGAGACAGAGATTAGGGAAATAGGAATGTTCTGTGATTAGCAGAATGTCCTAAGTTTAAATAAAGGTGACTACAAAGGTATGAAGGCAGAGTTGGCTAAAATGGACTGGGAAAATAGATTAAAGTGTGGGACGGTTGATGAACAGTGGCAGACATTTAAGGAGATATTTCATAACTCTCAACAAAAATATATTCCAATGAGAAGGAAAGACAGTAAGAGAAGGGGAAAACATCCATGGGTAACTCAGGAAATAAGGGATGGTGTCAAATTGAGAACAAGTGCATACAATATGGTAAGACTAGTGGGAGGTCAGAGGATAGGGAAAATGTTAAAAGCCATCAAAGAATGACTAAAAAAATAAAAAAGAGAGGGAAGATAGATTATGAAAGCAAACTAGCACGAAATTTAAAAACATATAGTAAGAGTATCTGCAGATACATAAACAGGAAAAGAGTGGCTAAAGTAAATTTTGGTCCCCTAGAGGATGAGACTAGGCATTAATAATGGGGAACAGGGAAATGGCAGAGACTTTGAACAAATATTTTGTATTGTTTTTCACGGTAGAAGTGGATAATCAAGGTGCTATAGGGAGGGAGGTACTTAATACAATATAAAGGATTAGTACTCGATAAAATAATGGGACTAAAGGCGGACAAGTCCTTTGGACTTGATGGCTTGCACCGAGGGTCCTAAAGCAAATGGCTGCAGTGTTAGTGGACCCATTGGTAGTAATTTACCAACATTCCCTGGATTCTGTGGAGGTCTCAGCAGGTTGGAAAACTGCAAATGTAACATCCCTATTTAAAAAAGGAACCAGCAAAAATTAAAAGACCAGTTAGCCTAACATCTGTCATTGGGAAAATACGAGAGTCCATTATTAAGGAAGCAATAGCAGGACATTTGAAAAAGCAAAATTGAATCAAGCAGAGTCAGCATGGTTTTATGAAAGGGAAATTGTGTTTGACAAATTTGCTGGAGTTCTTTGAGGATGCAACGCATGGGGTGGATAAGGGGGAACCAGTGGATGTGGTGCATTTAGATTTCCAGACGGCATTCGATAAGTTGCCACATAAAAGGTTACTGCACAAGATAAACGTTCACGGGGTTGGGGGTAATATATTAGTAAGGATAGAGGATTGGCTAACTAACAGAAAACAAAGAGTCGAGATTAACGGATCATTTTCCGGTTGGCAAACTAGTCGGGTGCCGCAGTGATGGGACCTCAACTATTTACAATCTGTATTCATGACTTGGATGAATAGACTGAGTGTAATGTAGCCAAGTTTGTTGATGATACAAAGATGGGTGGGAAAGCAAATTGTGACAACACAAAAAATCTGTTTGGAGTAAAAATAAAACGGCGAAGGTGGCTCAACCATGGCTAACAAGGGAAATTAAGGATCGTGTTAAATCCAAGGAAAAGGCATATAAATTGGCCAGAAAAAGTAACAAACCTGAGGACTGGGAGAAATTTAGAATTCAGCAGAGGAGGACAAAGGATTTAATAAGGAGGGGCAAAATAGAGTATGAGAGGAAGCTTGCCAGAAACATAAAAATTGACTGCAAAAGCTTCCATAGATATGTTAGGAGAAAAAGATTAGTGAAGACAAAGGTAGGTCCCTTGCAGTCAGATTCAGGTGAATTTATGATGGAGAACAAAGAAATGGCAGACCTGTTGAACAAATACTTTGGTTCTGTCTTCAAGAAGGAAGACACAAATCACCTTCCGGAAATACGAGGGGACCAAGGGTCTAGTGAGAATGAGGAACTGAAGGAAATCCTTATTCGTGGGAAATTGTGTTAAGGAAATTGATGGGATTGAAGGCCAATAAATCCCCAGGGCCTGATAGTCTGCATCCCAGAGTACTTAAGGAAGTGGCCCTAGCAATAGTGGATGCATGGTGATCATTTTCCAACAGTCTATCGACTCTGGATCAGTCCCTTTGGACTGGAGCATAGCTAATGTAACACCACTTTTTTAGATAGGAGGGAGAGAGCAAACCGATAATTATAGACTGGTTAGCTGACATCAGTAGTGGGGAAAATGTTGGAAACAATGATTAAAGATGAAATAGCAGCACATTTGGAAAGCAGTGACAGGATCAGTCCAAGTCAGCATGGATTTAGGAAAGGGAAATCATGCTTGACAAATCTTCTGGAATTTTTTGAGGATGTAACTAGTAGAGTGGACAAGGGAGAACCAGTGGATGTGGTGTATTTGGACTTTGAAAAGGCCTTTGACAAGGTCCCACACAAGAGATTGGTGTGCAAAATTAAGACACATGGTATTGGGGGAAATGTACTGACGTGGATAGAGAACTGGTAGTCAGACAGGAAGCAGAGAGTCGGGATAAATGGGTCCTTTTCAGAATGGCAGCTATGACTAGTGGGGTGCTACAGGGCTCAGTGCTGGGGCCCCAGCTATTTACAATATACATTCATGATTTAGATGAAGGAATTGAGTGTAATATCTCCAAGTTTGCAGATGACACTAAGCTGGGTGGCGGTGTGAGCTGTGAGGAGGACGCTAAGAGGCTGCAGGGTGATTGGACAGGTTAGGTGAGTGGGCAAATGCATGGCAGATGCTGTATAATGTGGATAAATGTGAGGTTATCCACTTAGGGGGCAAAAACACGAAGGCAGAATATTATCTGAATGGCGGAAGATTAGGAAAAGGTGAGGTGCAACAAGACCTGGGTGTCATGGTACATCAGTCATTGAAAGTTGGCATGCAGGTACAGCAGGCGGTGAAGAAGGCAAATGGTATGTTGGCCTTCATAGCTAGGGGATTTAAGTATAGGAACAGGGAGGTCTTACTGCAGTTGTACAGGGCCTTGGTGAGGCCTCACCTGGAATATTGTGTTCAGTTTTGATCTCCTAATCTTGCTATTGAGGGAGTGCAGCGAGGGTTCACCAGACTGATTCCCGGGATGGCAGGACTGACATATGAGGAGAGACTGGAACGACTGGGTCTGGATTCACTGGAGTTTAGAAGGATGAGAGGGGATCTCAGAGAAACATATAATATTCTGACGGGACTGGACAGGTTAGATGCAGGAAGAATGTTCCCGATGTTGGGGCAGTCCAGAACCAGGGGTCACAGTCTCAGGATAAGGGGTAAGCCATTTAGGACTGAGATGAGGAGAAACTTCTTCACTCAGAGAGTTGCTAACCTGTGGAATTCCCTACCGCAGAGAGTTGTTGATGCTAGTTCATTGGATATATTCAAGAGGGAGTTAGATATGACCCTTATGGCTAAAGGGATCAAGGGGTATGGAGAGAAAGCAGGAAAGGGGTACTGAGCTGAATGATCAAGCCATGATCTTATTAAATGATGGTGCAGGCTCGAAGGGCCAAATGGCCTACTCCTTCAACTATTTTCTATGTTTCTATGTTTTGTATGATATAGAATGGCTAAGTCAGTGGGCAAACATTTGGCAGATGGAGTACAATGTGGGAAAATGTCAGGTTAAAATTGCAATGTGCTGCAGTACAGAGGGACCTGGTGGTCCTTGTGCATGAAACACAAAAAGGTAGTTTGCAGGTACAGCAAGTAATCAGGAAGTCAAATGGAATTTTGGCCTTTTTTGCAAGGGGGATAGAGTATAAAAGGAGAGAAGTCCTGCTACAACTGTACAGGGTATTGGTTAGGCCACACCAGGAGTATTGCGTACAGATTTGGTCTCCGTATTTAAGGATATACTTGCATTGGAGGCAGTTCCGAGTAGGTTCATTAGGTTGATTCCGGATTGAGGGGGTTGACATGTGAAGAAAGGTTGAGTAAGTTGGCCCTATACTCATTGAAGTTCAGAAGAATGAGAGGTGATCTTATCGAAACATATAAGATAATGAGTGGGCTCGACTAGGTGGATGCAGAGAGGATATTTCCACTCATAAGGGAAACTAAAACTAGGAGGCATAGGCTCGAAATAAGGGGCCGCCCATTTAAAACTGAGATGAGGAGGAATTTCTTCTCTCAGAGGGTTGTAAATCTGTGAAATTCTCTACCGCAGTGAGTTGTGGAGGCTAGGTGATTGGATATCTTTAAGGCAGAGATACACAGGTTTTTAAGTGATAAGGGAATAAAGGGTTATGGGGAGCGGGCAGGGAAGTGCAGCTGAGTCCATGATCAGTTCAGCCATGATCTTATTAAATGGAGGAGCAGGCTCCAGGGGTCAAATGTCTTACTCCTGCTTCTATTTCTTATGTTTCTTATGTTCTTATGTGGCAAGTGGTGTTCCCCATGGATCTGTACTGGGCCTCAGCTCTTCACTTTATTATCAATGATTAGAAGGGATAGATTGGCGTGTATCCAAGTTTGCTGACAACACTCAGTTAAGTGATTCAGTAAGTACTGTTGATGGGAGCAGAAGGTTGCCAAGGGTCATCGATAGAGAAAGTGAGTGAGCATTACTGTGCCAGATAGATTTCAATGTGGGAAAATGTAAAGCTCTTTGGCCCTAAGAAAGATAGATGAGAATATTTTGTAAATGACGAGAAGCTAGGAGCTGTGGAGGGGCAGTGAGATTAAGGTGTCCAAATACTGAAATCTCTAAAAACTAATGCACAGGTACATCAAATGAATTAAAAAGTGCAATAGAAAGCTGGCCTTTATGTCAAGCTGACTGGAATATAAAGGGGTGGAAGTTATGTTACAGTTGTACCGAGATCTGGTGAGACCCCAAGTGGAGCAACTGCATTCAGATCTGGGCATCGCACCTCAGGAAGGGTTATTGGCCTTGGAGGGGTGCAGCGCAGATTGAGCAGAATGATCCTGGGGAGAAAGGTTTAAATTCTGAGGACGGGTTACATACACTAGGCTTGTCTGTCATCGAGTGTAGAAGAGTAAGGGTGGATCTATTCGAGGTGTTCAAGATGATTCAGTGATATGAGAGATCGATAAGGAGAAACTATTTCCTCTGGTTGGGAATCCAGAAAAAGGGGAAACCTTACAATGAGATATAGGTGGTTTCAGGGTGATGTCTGGAAACAACTCTCCCTCAAATCCCTTACCGCTGCACTGTCTAATTCCCAAATATCTCACCTTTGGCCTACAATTCTTCCTGTCATTTCTGCAGCAACTGATTTTCTAAATCACACCTTCTCCACAGTCTTTGATGCCCTTGTCCCCACGATTATCATCACACATTCTGATTCTGGATGTTATGCCTGTAAACTCCTCAGCTCTGCTCCCTGAAGACCAAGAGATACAGGCTCGAAAATCATTAGCAGACAACTGGTGCATTGTTGGCGGGAGTTTTGCAGCAGCGTTTCAATCTTCTTTGCCTGGAGACCATAATGTCATCGCTCTGCGTGATGCCGCAGTATGGACCCCGACTCAAAATTGCCTTTTTCCCCTTACAGCATCACCGGGCAAAAAAAAATGTACCTTCTTTCTTCCAGCGTTTTTGGCGATCAATCAACCTGACACTCTGCTTGAAAGTTGAGTGTGGGGCTGATCATGAGGGATCGCGGCTGCCGTTGTGATCCATGTAAGTTGTTTTTATTTTGCAGAGCCTGCAGCGATGACCCTCTCCTTTAAGGGAGCAAATAAGCCTTTCCTTCTTCTTATTCTTCTTTAGCAGTCCTCCAGAGTCGAGGATGACTTGCTTCCACACTAACATGAGTTCTAAAGTGACCGATGAGACCAATGCGGGAACTACAGTCTCTCACAGATGTGGCAGATGGTGGTTGAAGGGGTGGGTGGGTGGGGTGCTTGATTCGTTGTACGCTCCTTCCACTGTTTGCTCTTGGCTTCTGCGTGCTCCTGACGAAGAGACTCAAAGTGTTTGCACCTTCTCGGATAACCCCTCCACTTTGAGCGGTCTTGGGCCACGGATTACCAAGAGTACGTGTGGATGTTACATTTTTTCAAGGAGGCTTTCAGGGTGTCCTTGAAGCATTTTCTCTGCCCTCCAGGAATTCACTTGTCGTGACATAGCTCGGAGTTCAGTGCTTGTTTTGGGTGTCTTGCATCGGGCATGCGGGCAATGTTGCTCGTCCATCCAAGCTGATCGTGTGTGTTCAATGCCTTGATGTTGGGGATGTTGGCCTGAGAGAGAACGCTGATGTTGGTGTACCTTTCCTGGCAATGAATTTTCAGGATTTTGTGGCGGCAGCGTGGGTGGTACTTCTCCACTGGTTTGAGATCCTGGTCTTCGAACACTCTTTTCCTCAGCTGACTAAAGGCTGCACTGGCACATTGAAGGCGGTGTTGGAATTCGTCATCGATGTGTGTCCTTGCTGATACAGGTTCGACCTCCAAAATCCGCACTTCTGGAATCCATGATCCGGAATCCGGATACCGGGCCAATCCGTGGGAGTGTCATGTGGAAACTGGAAAATGTCCTGAAAACCGGTCTCCTCCCGCCTCGGCGAACCGACATCGGACACCACGACTTCGCCTGTCCCGATTTTGCCACGACTTCACCCGCCCCGACTTCACCACGACTTTGCCCGCTCCGAATTCGTCACGACTTCTCCCACCACGACTTCCCCTGCCGTGACTTCGTGATGACTTCGCCCCCCCCACGACTTTTCCATGACTTCGCTCACCACGACTTCACCACAACATGGCCATGACTTCGCGCAGCCCGACCTTGCCCCGGCCCGACTTCTCCCCAGCCCCCCTCCCTCCCCTTTACCTCGGCTGACCGAAACCACCTACCTCGGGCCAGACAAGGAACTCCTCCACGGCGACGGGGCTCCGCCCAATCAGGTCCTTGGCGGTGGGCCCCACCCGATCAAGTCCTCAGCGGCGGGACCCGCCTGAACATTTCCTCGGCGAGTACCCACCCCCACCCCCCCACTCCTCTTTCTGACATTCTGAAATCTGGAAATACCCGAACCTGGGCTCATGTGTTTCTGGATTCGTGACATCAGAAAGACGTTCCTATGTCTGGAAAAACACGAAACCCGGCTCGGCCTCGGTCCCGACATTGCCCGATTCAGGAGGTCAAACCTGTAGTTGGCTCCCAAAGATTGTGAGATGGTCCGCATTGTCCAAATTCTCGTCATGGATCTTGATAATTGTGGAGCAGTAATGTGTGGCAGGGACAGGTTAGTAGAGAACCTTTGTCTTATGGATGTTTAATGGAAGGCCCAGACTCTCATACGCTTCAGTGAAGGTGTCAACGATGGTTTGACGTTTGGCCTCCGTGTGTGCACAAACTCAAGCATCATTTGTATACTTTAATTCAATGACAGAGATAATAACAACCTTGGATCTGGACTAGCAGCAGCAGAGTTTGAACAATTTCCCACTTGTCGTGTAATTAACTCCACTCCAGAGGGGAGCTTGTTAACGGTGAGATGGAGCATTGCAGCAAGGAAGATCGAGAAGCACGTTGGTGCGATGACACAGCCGGTCTTCACATGTATTGGGTCTGTTGTGGATCCGTTGGTAATCATCATCGTCATAGGCAGTCCCTCGAAATCGAGGAAGACTTGCTTCCATTCAAAGTGTGTTTTTAAGAATCACAGTTTGTATGTCATCATGAAGCTGGCTGAGGATGGTGACAAATTTTTAAGTACAGCCAAATTTGAGAAGGACACTCCATAATCCCTGACAGAGTCGAAGGTCTTTGTGATGTGAAAGAAAGCCATGTACAGAGGTTGATGCTGCTCCCTGCATTTTTCTTGGAATTGTCGCGCGGCGAAGATCATGTCCATTGTGCCCCTTAGTGGGCGGAATCTGCATTGCGATGCTGGGAGGAGCTCTTCAGCCATGGGGAGAAGGCGATTGAGGAGGATTCTTGCAATGATTTTCCCTGCGACAGACAGCAGAGAAACTCCTCTGTAATTACCGCAATTGCACTTGTCACCTTTCTTGAAGATGGTCACTGTTATGGTGTCTCTGAAATCCCCTGGCATGCTCTCCACCTTCCAGATAAGTTCATAGATTTGTGCCAATAATGCTTCTCCGCCATACTTTAATGCTTCGGTGGGATTCCATTTGCTCCTGAGGCCTTGTTGTTCTTCAGTTGTCAGATGGTCATTTCAACCGCATGCTGGGCTGGGGTTGTGTCGAGGTGGTGGCAGGTAGCATGCTGCGGGATGGAGTCAAGGACACTCACGTCAAAGACAGAGTCACGGTTAAGGAGATCTTCCACGTGCTCCTACCAGCGGTCACTGTCTGCCTCTCAGTCCTTGATGTACTCCTCTCCATTCTTAGCTGTCAGTGGGGTAGGCTCATGATTGTTTGGGTCTTGGGTTGCCTTGACTGTGCTGATAAATCCACGTACATCGTGATTGTCAATGAGTTTCTGGATCTGCTGCTGCATTTTTCCATTCACCATTTGTTCTTTAGTTCGCGAGTTTTCAATGCAGCAGCAGCACACGGCCCAGTGTGCAGCACTGCTAAACTCACCGTCCCGTCCACTGCCAATTGTGCTCCAGGAAGCAAGTGACACTTCATTTAGTGCTCTACTTCCTTCCTGGAGTGCAAACCGCAAATTTATTAAAGAGTTTAAAACTTTTCAACCTTTAAAACATTAGTGCCAAAAACGGGGCGATAATTAATTTCTCCCCCAAAGAATATCATAATCGATTGTACAGACCACTACACTTTACCATATGATCAAATAATCATGGACTTAATAGATTCCCCAGCTCTATTTCCCATTATGCACCATGTAGACATTCTCACGAAGTATCATTTCCAAATAGCTTTCAGTTATTGCAATTTTATTGTGATCTCCATCCTGAGATTTTAGAAATCCAAATCCTATGTCTCTCTTGACTTTAAATTCAATCCCTCTGATAGCTACCAGTGTTATTAAATCTATATTGTTTCATTAAAAGGACAGTTTCGCTATCGAGTATAAAGGAATGCCTTGGTTAAATGTTGTATCACTTCCCTGAGCCACATTTAAGCATTTCATCAATACAAAAGCAAAGTACAGTGAATTCTGGAATACTGAAATAAAAACAGAAACTGCTGGCAATACTCAGCGGGTCAGGCAACATCTGTGGAGAGAGAAACAGAGTTAATGTTTCAGCTTGATGACCCTTCGTCAGAACTGGAAAAAGTTAGAAATGGAAAAGATTTTTAAGCAAGTGTAGGGGCAGGGAAAGGGGGGAGGGGAGGAAAAAATAAAAGGAAGGGCTGTGATAGGATGGAAGGCAGGGGAGATTAAAAGACAAAAGGCATGATGGTCCATGGCAAAAGGAGATGGCAATGGGACAATTTAAGAAACAAAAGATTCTCCCAGTTTCTCCATCTCCGTTGCACCTGCTCTGAAGATGCCACCTTCCATACGAGTGCTTCCGATATGTCTTCATTTTTCCTCAACCGAGGATTCCCCTCTACCATGGTGGGCATGACCCTCAACTGTGTCCGTTCTATTTCCCGTGTTTCTGCTCTCACCCTTTCCCCTCTCTCCGAGAAACACAATATGGTTCCCCCTGTCCTCATCTTGCATCCACATTCAGTGGATTATCCTCCGCCATTTACACCACCTCCA
The DNA here is from genome assembly GCF_044704955.1 of Pristiophorus japonicus. Classification (NCBI taxonomy): domain Eukaryota; kingdom Metazoa; phylum Chordata; class Chondrichthyes; family Pristiophoridae; genus Pristiophorus; species Pristiophorus japonicus. The sequence continues at coordinate 84,539,468 of NC_091989.1, read as the reverse complement.
GCGTGATCCCACCACCAAAAGCTTATTAACCATTTCATGTTGATCTGTTGTCAAATAACTGAGCATGTCTGAGACCCGATTTTCAGTTTATCTTCATCATGCTTGTCCACAGGAATGCTCAGCACATTGAAAACGTACTTGGATGTGTACCTGAAGTGCAGTAACCTGCTGGAATGTGCGATTAGGCCGGATAGCCTCTTGTTGGTTGACGCGGACACAGTGGGACAAAAATGACCTCCTTCTCGGATTTCCATGATTCTATGATCTCTCTCCCCGTGATCTCCTCTCACTCGCGATCTCCTCTCTCCCCCTGCGAGCTCCTCTCTCCCCCTGCGAGCTCCTCTCTTCCCCTGTGAGCTCCTCTCTCCTCTGTGAGCTCCTCTCTCCACCTGTGAGCTCCTCTCTCTCCTCTGATCTCCTTTCTCCCCCTGTGAGTTCCTCTCTCCCCCTGCGATCTCCTCTCTCCCCCTGCAAGTTGCTCTCTTCCCCCGCGAGATCCTCTTTACCCCGCGGGATCCCCTCCCCCTGCGAGCTCCTCTCCCCCCGCGACCTCCTCGCCCCTATCTATTCTCTGAAGGGGGCCAAGTGAAGAATGCACTGCAGGCCGAAGCTTCTACATGGGCTCGAGTGTGCAGGCGCCGTGCCAAATGGGGCACATTTGCACAGGGAACCGAACACTGTAGAATTAACCAATGCTTTATTTATTCATTCACAGATCGCTGGCAAGGTCAGCTTTTATTGCCACTCAATAATTGATCTTGAGAGAGTGGTGGTGAGCCATGTTCTTGACCGGTGGGGAGGGTGGGCTGTGGGGGGATGGTAGAGAGAGATTGATGGGGGGAGCGAGAGAGACGGTGAGGGAGAGAGAGACGGGGGTGGGGGAGTGTGTGGGGGTGAGGGGGAATAGAGAGAGACGGGGGTGGGAGGGAGAGACGATGTGGGAGAGATACGGGGGGAGAGAGACCAGAGGGGGAGTGTGAGAGAGATGGGGGGGGGGGGAGCGGCGAGAGATTGGGGAACTTGTGCTCTGGGAATCAGGAACTTGTGCTGGGGAGTCAGGAACTTGTGCTGGGGGAGTCAGGAATTGGGCTGGAGAAGTCAGGAACTTGGGCTGGGGGAGTCAATAACTTGGGCTTGGTGAGTGAGGAGCTTGGGCTGGGTTGGGGAACTCTTTTCTCTCTGGGGTCTGAAGTCAGATTGGCTCGAATTAAATTTTGCAAAGTCATTCAGAACTTGGGCTGGGCGGTTCCATTGCACATTCCAGAGAAACATCTGGGTGTGGCTTATCCTCCAATGAGACCAATCAGCAATCCGGTCATATGATCATGCAGAGCCAATCAGAGAATGTCATAGATCCTTCCGACAAACAAATGCAACATAAGAACAACATGAAATAAACAACCAGGCACAAATAATTGTTTAATTTGGGGTAATAAAAATTCCCACTCCCTGAACAGAAGTGATCTGATCCCTTCTCTGACAGGCAGGCAGGTCAGCCCTCTGGCCTGTAGAAATACATTGTGCTTTAAAACTCCCTTCCTCAATTTACAACCCATGCTGAGCAGGAAGTGGATTTAATTGTTAACTAACCGTGTGTTGGCCTCATAGACTGCACAACAACATTAGCGAGTAGTAGTGTGAACCCTGTTCCCACAGCCACATTCACCCATTGGTTACATAGAAACATAGAAACATAGAAAATAGGTGCAGGAGTAGGCCATTCGGCCCTTCTAGCCTGCACCGCCATTCAATGAGTTCATGGCTGAACATTCAACTTCAGTACCCCATTCCTGCTTTCTCGCCATACCCCTTGATCCCCCTAGTAGTAAGGACCTCATCTAACTCCTTTTTGAATATATTTAGTGAATTGGCCTCAACAACTTTCTGTGGTAGAGAATTCCACAGGTTCACCACTCTCTGGGTGAAGAAGTTCCTCCGCATCTCGGTCCTAAATGGCTTACCCCTTATCCTTAGACTGTGACCTCTGGTTCTGGACTTCCCCAACATTGGGAACATTCTTCCTGCATCTAACCTGTCTAACCCCATCAGAATTTTAAATGTTTCTATGAGGTCCCCTCTCATTCTTCTGAACTCCAGTGAATACAAGCCCAGTTGATCCAGTCTTTCTTGATAGGTCAGTCCCGCCATCCCGGGAATCAGTCTGGTGAACCTTCGCTGCACTCCCTCAATAGCAAGAATGTCCTTCCTCAGGTTAGGAGACCAAAACTGTACACAATACTCCAGGTGTGGCCTCACCAATGCCCTGTACAACTGTAGCAACACCTCCCTGCCCCTGTACTCAAATCCCGTTGCTATGAAGGCCAACATGCCATTTGCTTTCTTAACCGCCTGCTGCACCTGCATGCCAACCTTCAATGACTGATGTACCATGACACCCAGGTCTCTTTGCACCTCCCCTTTTCCTAATCTGTCACCATTCAGATAATAGTCTGTCTCTCTGTTTTTACCACCAAAGTGGATAACCTCACATTTATCCACATTATACTTCATCTGCCATGCATTTGCCCACTCACCTAACCTACCCAAGTCGCTCTGCAGCCTCACAGCATCCTCCTCGCAGCTCACACTGCCACCCAACTTAGTGTCATCCGCAAATTTGGAGATACTACATTTAATCCCCTCATCTAAATCATTAATGTACAGTGTAAACAGCTGGGGCCCCAGCACAGAACCTTGCGGTACCCCACTAGTCACTGCCTGCCATTCTGAAAAGTACCCATTTACTCCTACTCTTTGCTTCCTGTCTGACAACCAGTTCTCAATCCATGTCAGTACACTACCCCCAATCCCATGTGCTCTAACTTTGCACATCAATCTCTTGTGTGGGACCTTGTCGAACGCCTTCTGAAAGTCCAAATATACCACATCAACTGGTTCTCCCTTATCCACTCTACTGGAAACATCCTCAAAAAATTCCAGAAGATTTGTCAAGCATGATTTCCCTTTCACAAATCCATGCTGACTTGGACCTATCATGTCACCTCTTTCCAAATGCACTGCTATGACATCCTTAATAATTGATTCCATCATTTTACCCACTACCGATGTCAGGCTGACCGGTCTATAATACCCTGTTTTCTCTCTCCCTCCTTTTTTAAAAAGTGGGGTTACATTGGCTACCCTCCACTCCATAGGAACTGATCCAGAGTCAATGGAATGTTGGAAAATGACTGTCAACGCATCCACTATTTCCAAGGCCACCTCCTTAAGTACTCTGGGATGCAGTCCATCAGGCCCTGGGGATTTATCGGCCTTCAATCCCATCAATTTCCCCAACACAATTTCCCGGCTAATAAGGATTTCCCTCAGTTCCTCCTCCTTACTAGACCCCCCGACCCCTTTTATAACCGGAAGGTTGTTTGTGTCCTCCTTCGTGAATACCGAACCAAAGTACTTGTTCAATTGGTCCGCCATTTCTTTGTTCCCCGTTATGACTTCCCCTGATTCTGACTGCAGGGGACCTACGTTTGTCTTTACTAACCTTTTTCTCTTTACATATCTATAGAAACTTTTGCAATCCGTCTTAATGTTCCCTGCAAGCTTCTTCTCATACTCCATTTTCCCTGCCCTAATCAAACCCTTTGTCCTCCTCTGCTGAGTTCGAAATTTCTCCCAGTCCCCAGGTTTGCTGCTATTTCTGGCCAATTTGTCTGCCACTTCCTTGGCTAATTGTCCACCACCATTCAAACTGCAGAACTTTGACCTGATCCTTTGGTCGTGGGAACAATTAGTTCTGTCTGTAGCATGTTGCATCCGCTGTTCAGAATGTAGTCCTGTGCTCCAGCTTCACCACGTTGGCACTGCATTTTTAGATATGTTTGGTGCTGCACCTGGCATGCTCTTCCATGCTACTCACTGAACCAGGGTTGGCCCCCTGGGTTGATGGTAATGATAGAATGAAGGATATGCTGAGCCATGAGGTTACAGATTGTGGTGGAACACAATTCTGTTGATACCGATGGCCCACAGCGGCACATGGATGCCCAGTGTTGTGCTATTAGATCTGGCCTGAATCTGTCCCATTTATCAAGGTGGAAATGCCACACAACACGGCGTAGGGTTTCCTCAGCATGAAGATAAGACTTTATCTCCACATGGACTATGTGGTAGTCACTGCTACCAATGCTGCCATGGGCAGATTCATGTAGATTGGTGAGAACGAGCTCGAGTAGGCTTTTCTCTCGTGTTGGTTCTCTCAGCACCTGCCGCAGGCCCAGTCTGGCAGCTATGTCCTTCAGGACTCTGCCAGCTTGGTCAGTAGTGGTGCTACCGAGCCACTCTTGGTGATGGACATTGAAATTCATCACCCAGAGTACAGTATATGTCCTTGCACCCTCAGTGCCACTTTCAAGTGATGTTCAACATGGAGGAGTACTGATCATCAGCTGAATGAGGGCGGTAGGTGGTAAATCTGCAGGAAGTTTCCTTGCCCCTGTATGATGTCATTCCATGATACATCATGGGGTCTGGAATCAAAGTTGAGGTCTCCCAGGGCCGCTCGCAGTGTATACTACTGTGCCACCACCTCTGGTGGGTCTGCCCTTTCTGTGGGACAGGACATACCCAGGGATGGTAATGGAGGCGTCTGGGACTTTGAAAGTTATAATTCTGTGAGCATGACTATGTCTGGCTTTTGCCTGACAAGTCTGCAGGACTGCTTTCTTAATTTTGGCACCAGTGCTCAGGTGTTAGTGAGTCTTTGTCATGACCAAATCCAATGCCAAGGTTGATGCCGGCTGACCTATCTGGTTTTATTCTCATTATTGTTTTTTTAGTGATTTGATACAAGTGACTGACTTGCTCAGCCCTTTCAGAAGGCAGCTACTGTGGGGCTGGAATCACATATAGGGGATGTAATGAAGGAAGGAAAGGAAACTGAGATGAGGAAGAATTTCTTCTCTCAGAGGGTTGTATATCTATGGAATTCTTTGCCTCAGAGAGCTGTGGTGGCTGGGTCATTGAATATATTTAAGGCAGAGTTAGACAGATTTTTGAGCGATAATGGAGTAAAGATTATGGGGAGCGGGCAGGGAAGTGGAGCTGAGTCCATGATTAGATCAACCATGACCTTATTGAATGGTGGAGCAGGCTCGAGGT
>NC_091989.1:81988275-81995775 GCF_044704955.1 Pristiophorus japonicus | reverse complement strand
ATGTGTGTGCATGAGTGTATGTGTGTGTGTGAGTGTGTGAGAGTGTGTATAAGTGTGCATGTGTAAGTGTGTGTGTGTGCGAGAGTGTGAGTGTGTGAGAGTGTGAGTGTGTGAGTGAGTGTGAGTATGTGCGTGAGAGTGTGTGTGTGCATGTGTCTGTGTGCGTGGGTATGTGAGAGTGTGTGTGTGTGTCTGTGCGTGTATCTGTGTGTGTGTGTGTGAGTGAGTGTGTGAGTGAATGTGTGTGTGTGAGTGTGTGTGTGTGATTGTGTGTAAGTGAGTGTGTGTTGTGTATGAGTGTGTGAATGTGTGTGTGTGTGTGTGTGCACGTGAATGTGTGTGCGTGTGAGTGTGAGTGCGGGTGTGTGTGAGTGTATGTGTCTGTGTGTGAGTGAGTGTGAGTGTGTATCTGTGTGTGTGTGTGAAAGTGTGTGTGTGTGTGTGAGAGTGTGATTGTGTGAGTGTGTATTTCGTGTGTGTGTGTGTGTGTGAGAGAGTGAGTGTGTGTAAGGGCTGTGTTTGTATGTTGTGAGTGTGCATGTGTCTGTGTGTGTGAGTGAGTGTGAGTGAGTGTGAGAGTGCGTGAGTGCCTGAGTGTGAGTGTGTGTGAGTGAGTGCGAGCGAGTGTGAGCGTGTGTGTGTGGTGTGTGTGGCTGTGTCCCAGAAGAGGCGAGGGCCCAGGGGCAGCACGGGCCGGCCCACACTGCGATATGTGTGCACACTAGGTCCGTGCAACGGAGTTGGTTTCCAGTCGTCTTGGATAACCTTTGCCACTGGACCAAGACCTAGCTCTGTCAAGCCCGTGTGGTGGCTGGTGTACAACGGCCACCCCACACTAAATAATCCACACACAGTTATCTGCCATGCCTGGAGTTCAGGACTGGAACATCGGGTCCTTCACTGAAACATCTGTGAACTCATGTGGAAGCAAGTGATTCTCGTTCGAGGGAGCGCCTATGAAGTTGAGTGAGTGAGTGAGTGTGATTGTGAATGTGAGTGTGTGTGTGTATGTGTGTTGTCTGTGTGTGTGTGCATGTGAGTGTGTATGTGTGTGAGTGTGTGTGTGTGTAAGTGTGAGTGTGTGTGTGTATATAAGTGTGTGTGTGTATGTGTGAGCGTGTGTATGTTATGTGAGTGTGTGTGTGTGAGAGAGTGTCTGTGCTTGTTTGTGTGCGTTGTGTGAGTGTGTTAGTGTGTGTGTGAGGGTGCGAGATTGTGTATGTTTGAGAGTGTGTGTGTGTTGTTTGTGTGTTTTGTGTGTGTGTGCTGTGTGTTGTGTGTGTGCGTGCGTTGGAGTGTGTGCGTTGGAGTGTGTGTGTGTGTGTGTGTGAATGTGCGTGTGTGAGTGTATGTGTGTGTGTTGAGTGTAATTCTGAGAGTGTGAGAGTGTGCGTGTGAGTATGTGTGAGTGTGTGTGTGTGTGTGTTTTGTGTGAGTGTGATTCTGAGAGTGTGAGTGTGTGTGAGTGTGAGTGAGTGTGTGTTTTGTGTGAGTGTGATTCTGAGAGTGTGAGTGTGTGTGTGTGAGTGTGTGTTTTGTGTGAGTGTGATTCTGAGAGTGTGAGTGTGTGTGTGTGAGTGTGTGTTTTGTGTGAGTGTGATTCTGAGAGTGTGAGTGTGTGTGTGTGAGTGTGTGTTTTGTGTGAGTGTGATTCTGAGAGTGTGAGTGTGTGTGTGTGTGAGTGAGTGTGTGTTTTGTGTGAGTGTGATTCTGAGAGTGTGAGTGTGTGTGTGTGAGTGTGTGTTTTGTGTGAGTGTGATTCTGAGAGTGTGAGAGTGTGTGTGTGTGAGTGCGTGCGTGCATGTGTTGAGTGTGTGTGAGTGTGTCTGTCTATCTGTCACATTTTAATGCGGCCACTTAATGACGATTGTACAGTGTTGAGTGTGCGGCAGTGGGTGTGATCAGAACCTGCATGATTGAAAGGGCCAATCCAAAGAAGGCATTTGGAGGAGTTTGCAGAGAGGGGGAGAAGATTGACGATGGATTCAGGATGGTCACGGGCTGCCCTGGATTGATCAGGAGCGGCTGGGGTCAGTGTGGAGCCGAGGATGCTTCTATTCCCCGGCAATGGCTGCTGACATCAAGCCGGCCCGGCTGGAGGTGGACAGGGGTCAGCGGTAGGTCTGTTGCCATGCTCCGGGAATCAGCGCAGGAAGTTCTTTAATGATCTACCCAGCTCAGGAAAGGTAAGTACAGTGGCTCATTCATACATCCTGCTGTGAGCATCAGCACACGCTGACTCTGCCTTGTCCACATACTCCATCACCTCACTCCTCACACCCACTTACCTTACACATGCACCCATCCTCACATCCCCATCAAACCAATCGATCGACTGTGGGGACTCATGCTGGGAGCACAATAAAGTGCCCTTGTGCAGCGCAGCAAGCAGCATTGTTTAACAGCCTGTGTTTTAACAGTTGCACACATACAATGAAAACAGATATCAGGGAAGCAAACAGAGAGCATGACAAAATGTTGGTACATAAAAGGTAAACTGTGTGTGGAGGTGGAAGACGTGGGTCTGGTTCTTAATGAATACTTTGCATCTGTTTTCAACAAGAGAGGGGTGATACAGACATGACAATCAGGGAGGAGGAGTGTGAAATATTAAATGAAATAAATATAGTGAGAGAGGAAGTATTAAGGCTCTTACCAGCTTTGAAAGTGGATAAATCCTCAAGCCCAGATGAAATGTATCCCAGGCTGTTAAGAGAAGCAAAAGAGGAAATAGCAGAGGCTCTGATCATCATTTTCCAATCCTCTCTGGCTACAGGTGAGGTGCCAGAGGACTGGAGGACTGCTAATATGGAACCTTTGTTTAATAAGGGAGAAAGGGATAGAACGAGTAATTACAGGCCAGTCAGTCTAACTAACCTCAGTGGTGTGAAAATTATTGGAAAAAATCCTGAGGGACAGGAAAAATCTTCATTTGGAAAAACATAGATTAATCAGAGACAGTCAGCACGGATTTGTTAAGGGAAGGTCGTGTCTGACTAACATGATTGAATTTTTCGAGGAGGTAACCAGGAGGGTCGATGAAGGCAGTACGTGTGATGTAGTGTATATGGATTTTAGCAAAGCTTTCGATAAGGTCCCACATGGCAGACTGGTCACGAAAGTAAAAGCCCACGGGATCCAGGGCAAACATAGAAATATAGATACATAGAAACATAGAAAATAGGTGCAGGAGTAGGCCATTCGAGCCTTCGAGCTTGCACCATCATTCAATAAGATCATGGCTGATCATTCCCTCAGTACCCCTTTCCTGCTTTCTCTCCATACCCCTTGATCCCTTCAGCCGGAAGGGCCATATCTAACTCCCTCTTGAATATATCCAATGAACTGGCCTTAACAACTCTCTGCGGCAGGGAATTCCACAGGTTAACAACTCTCCGAGTGAAGAAGTTTCTCCTCATCTCAGTCCTTATCCTAAGACTGTGTTCCCTGGTTCTGGACTTCCCCAACATCGGGAACATTCTTCCCGCATCTAACCTGTCCCATCCCGTCAGAATCTTATACGTTTCTATGAGATCCCCTCTCATCCTTCTAAACTCCAGTGAATAAAGGTCCAGCTGATCCAGTCTCTCCTCATATGTCAGTCCTGCCATCCCTGGAATTAGTCTGGTGAACCTTCGCTGCACTCCCTCAATAGCAAGAACGTCCTTCCTCAGATTAGGAGACCAAAACTGAACACAATATTCAAGGTGTGGTCTCACCAAGGCCCTGTACAACTGCAGTAAGACCTCCCTGCTCCTATACTCAAATCCCCTAGCTATGAAGGCCAACATACCATTTTGCTTCTTCACCGCCTGCTGTACCTGCATGCCAACTTTCAATGACTGATGTACCATGACACCCAGGTCTCGCTGCACCTCCCCTTTTCCTAAACTGCCGCCATTCAGATAATATTCTGCCTTTGTGTTTTTGCCCCCAAAATGGATAACCTCACATTTATCCACATTATACTGCATCTGCCATGCATTTGCCCATTCATCTAACCTGTCCAAGTCACCCTGCACCCTCTTAGCGTCCCCCTCACAGCTCATACCGCCACCCATTTTAGTGTCATCTGCAAACTTGGAGATATTACACTCAATTCCTTCATCCAAATTGTTAATGTATATTGTAAAGAGCTGGGGTCCCAGCACTGAGCCCTGCGGCACTCCACTAGTCACTGCCTGCCATTCTGAAAAGGACCCATTTATCCCGACTCTCTGCTTCCTGTCTGCCAACCAGTTCTCTATCCACGTCAGTACATTACCCCCAATACCATGTGCTTTGATTTTGCACAATAATCTCTTATGTGGGACCTTGTCAAAGGCCTTTTGAAAGTCCAAATACACCACATCCACTGGTTCTCCCTTGTCCACTCTACTTGTTACATCCTCAAAAAATTCCAGAACATTTGTCAAGCATGATTACCCTTTCATAAATCCATGCTGACTTGGACCGATCCTGTCACTGCTTTCCAAATGTGCTGCTATTTCATCCTTAATAATTGATTCCAACATTTTCCCCACTACTGATGTCAGGCTAACCGGTCTGAAATTACCCGTTTTCTCTTTCCCTCCTTTTTTAAAAAGTGGTGTTACCCTCCAGTCCATAGGAACTGATCCAGATAGACTGTTGAAAAATGATCACCAATGCATCCACTATTTCTTGGGCCACTTCCTTAAGTACTCTGGGATGCAGACAATCAGGCCCTGGGGATTTATCGGCCTTCAATCCCATCAATTTCCCGAACACAATTTCCCACCTAATAAGGATATCCTTCAGTTCCTCCTTCTCACTAGACCCTCGGTCCCCTAGTACTTCTGGAAAGTTATTTGTGTCTTCCTTCGTGAAGACAGAACCAAAGTATTTGTTCAATTGGTTTGCCATTTCTTTGTTCCCCATTATAAATTCACCTGAGTCCAACTGCAAGGGACCTACATTTGTCTTCACTAATCTTTGTCTCTTCACATATCTACAGAAGCTTTTGCAGTCAGTTTTTATGTTCCCGACAAGCTTCCTCTCGTACTCTATTTTCCCCCTCCTAATTAAACCCTTTGTCCTTCTCTGCTGAATTCTAAATTTCTCCCAGTCCTCAGGTTTGTTGCTTTTTCTGGCCAACTTATATGCCTCTTCCTTGGATTTAACATAGTTCATCCATGTGATCTTTAAATGTTTGCCATTGCCTATCCACTGTCAACCCTTTAAGTATCATTTGCCAGTCTATTCTAGCCAATTCACGCCTCATACCGTCGAAGTTAGCTTTCCTTAAGTTCAGGACCCTCGTCTCTGAATTAACTGTGTCACTCTCCATCTGAATAAAGAATTCTACCATATTATGGTCACTCTTCCCCAAGGGGCCTCGCACAACTAGATTGCTAATTAGTCCCTTCTCATTACACATCACCCAGTCTAGGATGGCCAGCTCTCCAGTTGGTTCCTTGACATATTGGTCAAGAAAACCATCCCTAAAACACTCCAGTAAATCCTCCTCCACCGCATTGCTACCAGTTTGGTCAGCCCAGTCAATATGTAGATTAAAGTCGCCCATGATAACTGCTGTACCTTTATTGCACACATCCCTTATTTCCCACTAGCATTTTCTGCCCTTTGGTATTCCGCAGCTCCACCCATACCGATTCCACATCATCCAAGCTAATGTCCTTCCTTATAATTGCATTAATTTCCTCTTTAACCAGCAATGCCACCCCGCCTCCTTTTCCTTTCTGTCTATCCTTCCTAAATGCTGAATACCCCTGGATGTTGAGTTCCCAGCCTTGGTCACCCTGGAGCCACGTCTCCGTGATGCCAATTACATCATATCCATCTGCGCAGTTAATTCGTCCACCTTATTCCGAATACTTCTCACATTGAGGCACAGAGCCTTCAGGCTTGTCTTTTTAACACACTTTGCCCCTTTAGAATTTTGCTGTAATGTGGCCCTTTTTGTTTTTTGCCTTGGGTTTCTCTGCCCTCCACTTTTACTATTCTCCTTTCTATCTTTTGCCTCTGTCTCCCTGCATAGGTTCCGATCCCCCTGCCATATTAGTTTAACTCCTCCCCAACAGCACGAGCAAACACTCCCCCGAGGACATTGGTTCCGGTCCTGCCCAGGTGTAGACCGTCCGGTTTGTACTGGTCCCACCTCCCCCAGAACCGGTTCAAATGTCCCAGGAATTTGAATCCCTCCCTTCTGCACCACTCCTCAAGCCACGTATTCATCTGAGCTATCCTGCGATTCCTACTCTAACTCGCACGTGGCACTGGTAGCAATCCTGAGATTACTACTTTTGAGGTCCTACTTTTTAATTTAGCTCCTAGCTCCCTAAATTCGTCTCGTAGGACCTCATCCCATTTTTTACCTGCATCGTTGATACCTATATGCATCACGACAACTGGCTGTTCACCCTCCCTGGTCAGAATGTCCTGCACCCGCTCCGAGACATCCTTGACCAGTTGCAAGTTGGATCCAAAATTGTCTCGGAGGCAGGAAGCAAAGGGTAATGGTTGATGGGTGTTTTTGCGACTGGAAGGCTGTATCCAGTGAGGTTCTGCTGGGCTCAGTGCTGGGTCCCTTGCTTTTTGTGGTATATATCAATGATCTAGACTTAAATGTTGGGGGTATGATTAAGAAGCTTGCAGATGACACTAAAATAGTCTGTGTTTGATAATGAAGAAGAAAGCTGCAGACTGCAGGAAGATATCAATGTACTGGTCAGGTGGGCAGAACAGTGGCAAATGGAATTCAATCCGGATAAGTGTGAGGTAATGCATCTGGGGAGGTGTAACAAGGCACGGGAAAAACATTAAATGGTATGACAATGGCATAGAGAGCAAAGGGACCTTGGAGTACAGGTCCACAGATCCCTGAAGGTCGATAAGGTAACCACCATATGGAATATTTGCCTTTATTAGTCGAGGCATGGAATACAAGAGCAGGGGGGTTATGCTTGAATTGTATAACACACTGGTTAGGCCACAGCTGGAGTACTGTGTGCAGTTCTGGTCACCACATTACAGGAAAGATGTGACTGCACTGGAAAGGGTGCAGAGGAGATTTACATGAGTGTTGCCTGGACTGGAGAATTTTGGCTATGAGGAAAGATTGGAGATGCTGGGTCTGTTTTCTTTGGAACCGAGGAGGCTGAGGGGAGACCTGATTGAGGTGTATAAAATTATGAGGGGCCTGGATAAGAAGGACCTGTTTCCCTTGGCAGAGGGGTCAACAACCAGGGGGCATAGATTTAAAGTAAATGGTGGGTGGTTTTGAGGAGATATGAGGGGAAATTTCTTCACCCAGAGGGTGGTGGGGGTCTGGAATTCACTGCCTGAAAGGGTGGTAGAGGCAGAAACCCTCACCATATTTAAAAGATACTTGGTTGTGCATTTAAAGTGTCGTAACCTACAGGGCTACGGACCGAGGGCTGGAAAATGGGATTATGCTGGATAGCTCTTGGTCGGCCGGCCCTGATACAATGGGCCGAAATGGCCTCCTTCCGTGCTGTA